>NW_020954559.1:11327151-11452185 GCF_900497805.2 Vombatus ursinus
ATCTATCTATCTATCTATCTATCTATCTATCTATCTATCTATCTATCTATCTATCTATCTATCTATCTCTGTCTATCTATCTATCTGTCTATTTCCTACTCAGTGTTTCTGTTCCACGGCTTTATCTGACTTAGGTAGAAAATCCTTCTGCCTCTTACTTAGTTTTCAGTTACCAATAATATTCCATTACATTCATAAGAGGTGTGCCCCAGAGACTTTAGCAAAAGTTGAAGGTCTTCAAAGGCTAAACTATGAAAACATTGAAAAGGAAAAGGGAAAACCTTGAGTTGCAAAATAGACATTTCCCACTTTAGAAAATGTGTTGTTGTTGTTCAGTTGTTTCAGTCATGTTCTACTATTCTACATGTTCTACTGTTTGTGGCAGAGATGCTGGAGTGGTTTGCCATTTCCTTCTCCAACTCATTTTATAGATGCTGAGGAAACTGAGGCAAACAGAGTTAAATGACTTTCCAAGGGTCACACAGCTAGTAAGTGTCTGAGGCCAGATTAGAACTTGGGGAGATGTATATTCCTCATTTTGGGGCCTGCACTCTATCCACTGTGCCACCTAGCTGCCCCTCTAACTGGGCCTACTAGCTAATTATTAAGAGAAGTACACCAATAGCAGATTGTTAACTAAGAGGAGGATAGCCAAAGACAGAATTAATCCTAAAATTCTGGGAGTAGTAACAGCTACCCTTGTGGGAGATAGATGTGAATTGGGTGAGTAAACCCTAAGGGGGCATTACACATTCATATACAGTAATTTGTTCAGCCATTCTTCAGTCGACGGACACCCTCTTTGTTTCTAGTTCTTGGCTACAACAAAAAAATGATATAAATATTTTTGTTGATATGGTGCTTTTTCCTCATTCTTTTACCTCTTTGGGGGTATAGACTTAGGAGTGATATTACTGATTCAAAGGGTTTGCAAGTTTAGTGACTTTGGGGCATATATCCACATTCCTTTACAGAATGGCTGGACCAAATCATAGCTTCATGAACAACAGGGTACCAGTATGCCTGTATTCCCATTTTTTTTTTGGTCATCTTTGCCAATCTGGTGGGGGAAAGGTAGAACTTCCAAAACTGTATTAGTTTGCATTTATGAAGCTTTTTTTTTTCTTCACATGGATTGGATTTCTTCTTTTGATAAATGCCAGGTCATTATTTTACCATGTATCTACTGGGGAATGACTCATTATTTTATATTTGTATAGGGGTGTGAAATTTTTCTCACATAAACTTGCTTAGTTAACTGTTTCCCTTCTAATTTCAATCACATTGATTTAGTTTGTACAAAACCTTTTTGATTTTATGTAATTGAAATGTTCATTTTATTTTCTGTGATTTTCTCTATCCCTTATCTGATCATGAATTCTTCCCCTAGACAGAGATCAGAGAGATATTTCTTCTTTGTTCCATCAAATTGTTTATGACATGATCTCATTTTATAGATGATGAGACTTAAGACCTAGAAAGGGAATGTGGGAGTTAAATGACTTATCCAAAGTTACACAGCTAGTAAGCAGCAGAGCTGAGATTTGAACCTAGGTCTTCTGACTCCAAATTCAGTTGTTTCACCATTGAGAGTATACCATGTTCCCCAATTGACAAATGGTCAAAGGATATGAACAGGCAGTTCTCAGATGAAGAAATTAAAGCCATCTATAGTCATATGAAAAAATGTTCTGAATCACTATTGATTAGAGAAATGCAAATCAAAACAATTCTGAGGTACCACATCACACCTATTAAATTGACTAACATGACAAAACAGGAAAGTGATAAATGTTGGAGAAGATGTGGGAAAATTGGAACACTAATGCATTGTTGGTGGAGTTGTGAACTAATCCAACCATTTTGGACAGCAATTTGGAACTATGCTCAAAGGGCTATAAAAATGTGCATATCCTTTGACCCAGCAATAGCACTTCTAGGGCTATATCCCAAAGAGATCATACAAATGGGAAAAGGACCTACATGTACAAAATATTTATAGCAGCTCTTTTTTGTGGTGGCAAAGAATTGGAAATTGAGGGGATGCCCATCAATTGGGGAATGAGTGAACAAGTTGTGGTACATGAGTGTAATGGAATACTATTGTGCTATAAGAAGTGATGAGCAGGTGGACTTCAGAAAAACCTGGGAAGACTTGTATAGACTGATGCTGAGTGAAGTGAGCAGAACCAGGAGAATGTTGTACATAGTAACAGCCACATTGTGCGATGACTAATATTGATAGACTTAGACTTTCTCAGCAGTGCAAAGATCTAAGACATCTCCAAAGGCCTCATGATGAAAAATGCTATCCATATCCAAAGAAAAAACTATGGAGTTTAAATACAGATGGAAGCATACTATTTGCCTTCTGTTTTGTTTTGTTTCTTCTTTCTTGTGATTCCTTCTATTGGTTCTAATTCTTCCTTACAACATGACTAATGTGAAAATATGTTTAATAGGAATGTATTTGTATAGCCTATATCAGATTGCATGCCGTCTTGGCAAAAGAGGTGGGAAGAGAGGGGGAAAATAATTTAAAACTCAAAAGCTTATAGAAGTGATTGTTGATAACTCAAAATAAATTAATAAAAAATAAAAAATATAGAAAAAAGAAAGTATACCATGCTGCTGTGTGAATGAAAGCATGTTAAATGGGTTTTCTATCTGGGTTTTATATATAGGCCCACCCATCAGACTGAACATGTATTGGCAGCTTCTTCCAGGTAAAACCTATTCTTTTACTCCCATATAAGTAACACACAGCTTTAATGTGAAATCACAAGGGACAGGGGACTGATCTGTTTAAAGAAGCTTTTTACATTTCAGGACTATTGTTTGTGCTCCAAAATGCCATTAATGGGACTTATTCCAAAGTACAAGTTGGAGTTAACTAGGGTACCACGGGATGTTGTTTTGGTACCAAAACACTCTGGTCTTTGGATTTTTTTCTATTTTTTTTCTTTAGCCAAAACATTTTTTCAATATTTGGAAAGCAACCGATGCTTGAAACCCAGGTCACTTCTTTTCCATAATGAAGTCACGGTTATGCTTTCCATTTACAGGATGTTCTTCTCCCTGATGCTTTAGTTGATTTCTAGAACTATTTGAACTGTTCAAAGTAATATTAACTGCTATGGTAATATAACCAAGTAGTGTTTGAGTCAGAAATCAGCTCCCAGGGGAAAATGGATGTTCTTAATCCCTGCGAATCATCTTGGATTCTGGGCAGATGGGCTGTCTTGCAATGGCTGGCACATGTCATTGATGCAGAAGATGCTGTTACATTACAATGCACACTTTAAACAGAAGTTTACTTAGCCACTTTGGCAGATAGGGATGTTACAAATAGAGTCTTCTTCTCTCTAGGATCATGGCTAATAGGGACTTTTAGCAGCATAGGAACAACAGCAAAAAACCCAACTCATTACTTCCTTATTCAGTATTGGGGAAGGAAGGAAGATGAGGTTGTTTTTTTTTTCCCAGTTGTTCTTGTCATTCTTATACAAAACTAATGTTAATGTCCTCTACATCAGCGTGGTTTTATTATATGGGTTGTGTTTAGTAACATCTTTCTTAATGGCCAAGCTATTTGGGAGAAGCCTGGGCACTAGGCCTTTGGTTGAAGAGTTTACTAATACACCCTCAAGTTCTGTTCTTTTCTTTACCATCTCTATTATCCACGGCTGGGAACGAACCTTTGTGCTGTATAAGTTGTAGCATGCAGTGACAGGGTATCATGAGTTCACTGTATGCCTAATTCTATGTTATGAAAACCTTTCACTAAATTCTTAAATTGACTGGTTTGAAATGAGCATTGTATCATGCCTTAATCAAAACTTGCATAAGAACTTGCAATCATAAGAACTTGCAAAATTGGCATAGGGTATCAAGGAGAAGGGAAGGGAAATATAAGCTCTTGATCTGCCCTTATTGTCTAACCCTGGCTTATAGTACACTGGTAAGTGACTTTGTTCAAGTGTTTGTTTCCAGTTTTCATATAAGACGTTAGAATCATAGAAGTGTAGAGTTGGAAGGGATGTCTGAGGTCTTTTAATCCAACCCTTACATGAAGCACGAATCCTTTAGGCTACCTTCCCACTATGGAGTCCTATGTTTACTAAGATATGATTGCTATCTTTTAGGGAGAATAAAATAAATTGATTCTTACATCCTTTAATGATCAATATTACCTTAAAATACATTTATTAAATGTAATTATTTTCATGTGTGATTATATGAATAATACACAGATTAAATTGTACTATAGTATAATCCTATATGCCCAATTCTACAACAATCTTAAATTTAGAATTGTACATTGCAATTGTATGTTTGCAATCAAGTGCAGTATCACTGTAATATATGAACATATGATTAAAAAAATTAGCACTAGTCTTAGAATCAAAAGACCTGGGTTTGAATCCTGAATCTGCCACTTCCTGGCTGTGTGACCTCGGGGTAGTAATCAGCCTCTCTGAGCATCACTTCTCTCCTTTGTAAAATCGGGGTAAATGACAGTTGGTCACTGGGTTTTGTGAGAAAAGAACTTTGTGAATCTTAAAATGTTGATACTGTCCTAGAACCTACTTTACCGGTTTGTCATGATGATCAAATGAGATAATGGATGACTAAGCCCTGGGACATTCTCTTTCATATGTGTGCCCCACAGGAAATCTTCCCTAGACATGAATGAACTTCCCTACCAATACCTTTTATCAGCCAGAGGACATCTTAGTTCAATGAAAAGACATCTTATCAAATAGGATAGCAAATAAAGTGATGGGAAGGTTCCTTTGATTCCCAAATGAAGCACACTGTCCCACAGGTTACCATACCACCAATGGGGAAGAGAACAGATAAATAGGAATCATGCATGAGAGGATCAAACCTAGGGATCATACGTGGCCAGGACATATGCATAAAATGATACAAATACAGGATGCATCTATGGAGGGGTACTACTATAGGGAGCCTGTGTGGCTAGGGCAACCCAGTTCTGACTTTGCTGCTGCTCTCTTCTGAATTTCTTTGTTCTTTATTAATCTGTTGATCAGTTTGCTAGTCTCATGGTCACTGGTGGGCACGTCACATCTTTTGGGCATTGAATCTCTAGTTGAAGTTGGGCACTGCTCCAGTGGTCACTGCTGGATGTTCCTTAGCATATCTCTGCTTCCATTTTCTGAGCTTTACCTTTTTAGGACCACCTGATGGTCCTCTCAGCTTTGGTCTGCTACACTTTGGGAAATGGAGAGCCTTTTTATGCGAATAAGGTCAGACTGACACCTTTTTAATCATAGCCCTAGAGCATGAGCTACCATACTCATTTTTGGGACAGCCAAATAAAAACCAGCTAAAGCTGCCCAAAGCCCCAATGTGAAGATTTTTTTTTCAGTCCAACATCTGGTGTTGAGCTCCTTAACTCAAACTGCTATATTTCTTAGAGTTGAAAATTCCCAGGATTCTCTGGAGTTAGGCATAAAGAAAGAGTAATTTGTTCTAGAACAAAAGCCATGTGAAAGAGGAAGCATGATTGTATTGACTCTCTTGGACCACATTTCTGCTTTTATTATGTATATCTGTAAGGCACAAAACTCTTTGGCTTTGATGCTATATATTGTCCAGTAATTGGGCAATATATAGCATATATTGTTTGTCTCCTTGCATTTGAACAGTGCTTTGTAAGACATGAAATACTATATAAATGTCAACTACTATTATTTAGCCACTACCCAATCAATTGGATTATAAAATTATAAATAAATAATAGGCATCTTTTGCTTAAAAGAACCTCACTAGAATTCTGAAATTATTGACACGAATTAAAGTTGCAAATTTGCTACAAGGAAGAACAACTATTTTGTACTAAATACCCTTTTCTGTTTCTGCCTCTGATCACAAACCTTAGTTTCTGCTGTGGTTGTATATTGTAGCCCACACTTCAACCTCAGAGTATCAGGTAACGAATAAGCAGTAATTTCAAGGAGTGGGTTAGGGAATAGAAGGAAGGAGGGAATAGTAAAGTTGTCTAGGTTTCTTTAATGAAAGGCTTTAAAATAGAGCAAAGCTTTTTCAAAAGAACATTGAATTGTGAGTCCTGGAGAACTTTGATCTAAGTTTCTAGAGCGAATTGAAAAGACCATAGATGAGGATCTCATTCATTTGAGAGTTCCTCATGAAGAGAATCTAATTAGAAGACAGACAACTGCAGGAATTAATTTGGATAAAATCTCTAATATGGTAAATATATTTAAAATTTTTTTGAAAAGATATTTTTATTTGGGGATTGTGTTATAGGAAAGAGGATCCATTATTTTTTTGTTTTAGGACTATGGGTCTTACTAATGAGCAGAGAAAAATCATACTAAACAGGATTTGCCTGTTCAGAAAAAAACAAATTTTGTTTTAGGTTCCATTCAATATCAAATAAATAACATCCCCATCTGTGCTGTAACTGACATGTATTTAGTGTTTTAAGGTTTACTTTCTTCATAACAACCTGTGAGACAAGTAGTCTGAGAGTAGTATCTTATTTTGGGGGAAGTTTAATTGCACGTTGAACAACCAGAAGGAAGGTGCAGCATTTGGGAGAGGGATAGAGCCAAGGGAACAATTTTCTGAAGGACAAATAAGCCCATTTGAAGGCAGAGCTGAGGAAGGAAGACATCCATCCTGTCAATGCAGGGGTCATTAAATGCACTCTAAGCCACAATTGACTTAAGGTCCTCAGTTGGTCTTTCATCTTTATTTGACTTAAAGCTATGGATTATTACTGCAAGTCAATAGAAAAAAAGTAAATTTTTCAAAGATATTTAATCAAGAAGGTTACAATTAGCTAATAATAACAACAACAATAACCAGAGCTTATGTAGAATTTTATGGTTTGTAAATTGCTATACATGGGTTATCTCATTTGATGCTGCCCTATAAGGTAGGTGCTGTTATCCTTGTCTACAGATAGAGAAACAAGCTGAGAGCTTATTTGCCTAAGAGTCACATAGCTAATTGTCTGAGTCAGGATTTGAATTCAGGTCTTCCTATCTCCAAGTTCAAGGCTATATTTTTATGCTACCTAAATAAGATGAGAACCAAAAGAGGAGCGTGACAGAAAATATGGTGGGAATTGGAATGAAAATGTGAGACACTAGGGATACATTGTTCTATTTGAAGATTTATTTTCCAACTTTGAATGGTGATAAATTGAAATTATTTTCCAGCTTATGTTCAAGGACTTACCGCCTTGATAATTATCATCTTGGGAATCTTCATTGTCTATGTAATATACAGGTCAGTTTGTTTTTAAAGCATTTTTCAAAGTTATATTTAGGACTTGGACTATAATGAAATAATTGGGAATGAAGATTCTGAGGTCCTTTCCCTTCTGACTCAATGATCCTATGATTCCTTGCCTTCTGTAAGCCTATTCCTCCTGCTGACCCACATTCTTCTCATCCCCACACCACTTTGGATTTCACAATGTGGAAGGAGAAGCCCACCACTACAATTCCTGTCTCTGTTGCCTTTCTTAAACCTTTGCAGGATTTTTTTTTAGGCAATTGGGATTAAGTGACTTGCCCAGGGTCACACAGCTAGTAAGCGTCAAGTGTTTGGTCTGAGGCTGGATTTGAACTCAGCTCCTCCTGACTTCAGGACCAGTGCTCTATCCACTGTGGCACCTAGTTTCTCCCCTTTTGCAGGATTTTTGCCATTGTTCAGCTCACTGCCCAGGCTTGTTCTACTCAAAACCCCAATTCATAGTCAAGCTTAGGGCTTATTGTCCCAACTCTGCTGACAGTCCATTTGACATCAACTAAATATTTGCTCTTCAAGTCCCAACCCTGCTGAGGGCCTAATGCTCGCATAGTGGCCTTGGCTCCATCTTGTCACACAGTCCTCTCCTGCGTCTGGCTTCCTGGTCTTGCCTTTGGTCTTCTACCTTTCCTCCTTCCTCTTCAGATCTCATTCTAGCATCTGAGAAGCTTTCTTCCTCTGTTGGTGAACCTAGTTGTCAGATGGAATAGGATGGCAATGAGAATAGGAGAGTGGCAAGAAAAGGGAAAGGTTGAGTGATGC
The DNA here is from genome assembly GCF_900497805.2 of Vombatus ursinus. NCBI lineage: Eukaryota > Metazoa > Chordata > Mammalia > Diprotodontia > Vombatidae > Vombatus > Vombatus ursinus. The sequence goes on from NW_020954559.1 coordinate 11,335,225, forward strand.
TAACGGGTGCTTCAGAGTATTCACTCATGAATCATAGAATTATGGACATGGAAAAGTGCTGGACCAAAATGGAAGAAATCTCCTAAATCTGACCAGGGCTCGCTCTCGTCCCCCACTAAACCTCTTGCCCAAGAACTACTTATTGAGGCAATAAGTAGTCATTAAACACCTGTCACTTGCAAGGTACATTGTTTATCATGGTATTCAGGGAGGACATTTTGTTACTCTTTGTTATTCTTTGTTTGACACTGTTACTGAAAGGAGTCCATCCCTTGGATGGGATCTACTTTTCTATGTCTAAACGATTGGTCAGTTCTTGTTCTTTGAGGGGGAAGACTATCTTGTCTTGTCATGATTCCTAAGCACTTTGTGCTTTGTGATATCAGAAGCAAGATCTATGGTGAAAAGAAAACTGGATTGCAAGGATATTTGAATTCCAGTCTCAGTTCTGCCATTAATTAGGATTTATCTTAATCTCTCCTCACCTTATATTCAATGCCTATGGAATGAGAGGATTGGAAGATTGGATTTAGATGGATTCAGTGAACTGGACTCCTAGCCTATCAAGTACTATGATTCCAAACCCTGTTAGCATGAGTAATTTCAGCTAACTTGTCTACTAGTCCCTGGCCCTTGCATTTCCCTAGTATTCTGTTCTAGAGTGGAAGGAAAGGAAATGTGATAAACCTAAAACCCCAAAAAGCAAGTGGTATGCAATCTTTGCTTTCCTAAGAACCCATGTGTCTAGATTTCTACTGTTCCATAATTGTTCTGAACTCTAAGGAAGTTACAGTTAGTTGTCATAGCATTTTAGAACTACACTGAGTCTTTAATTCAATATCATTTAATAGATTAATAAATGGAGGCCTAAGGATGTTATGTGACATAGTAGAATATAAGCTCCTTGAAGGCAAGGACTATTCTCATTTTTGTCTTTGTATCTCCAGCCCCTAGAACTATGTTAATTATAAAGTGGGCATTTAAAGAATGCATGTTACATTCTAGAGAATGTAAACTCTTTGAATTCAGGGACTGTTTCATTAATGATTTTATATTCAAGTAACTTATAGTAGCACATAATTGTTTGGGGGATGGTGTGTGTGTTGTTTGAGCATTTGTTGAATTTAATTGAATAAAATTTGTCAGCAGAATTGAAACTGGAACTCAGTTCTTTTGACTCCCAATCTGGTAACCTTTCCATTATGCCATGCTGTTGCTAGTACTGATGATTTTAAAGTTGTAATAAGAAAAAAATGGTCATTTTATTTATTTACTGGTATAAAAAAAATTCTAAGTCACAAAGTTAATGTCTCACTGTTTGATGGTTAAATGAGGGGCTGGACTGGTAACCTATTGAGGTTTCTGATATCTGATTTCTATGATTGAAATTCAAAATACTATTTTTATCAGAGTTGTACAGGGTAGAAATAAAAAGTCAACTCAAAAGTTGTATGGATTGCATCAAAAGAAGAAGAAATTGAAGCCTGAGAGTACCACAAACAATCATGAGATATCGGATGAAGAAGGTACTAAGTTACTGTGCATAGAAATCATAGAGTTCTAGAATCTCAGTTCTGAAAGGTCCTTATAGGTCATCTGGGTCAAAGCCCTTCCCAAAGCATGAATCTCCACCACGATACTGCCTAGGAGTGGTAGATACCATAGTGTTCTGATCAGAAATGAAATAATTGAGAGAACAGTCCAATAGATATACTGGTTTTTAAACAAATATGATGATTCTGTTGTTAATTTAGCCATCCTTGTTGGTCCCTCTTTCCCCTAAAATGCATAGTCTATGATTTTAAATGCTACTCTTAACTTTTATTTCCTTCTATTCTATTCCATTGCTGTAAAAACTCTTTTGGTGCCAACTTTTAAACATGACTAACTGAACCAAGAAAAGAAAATACTGACAGAGGACAGTAAGAAACCGAAGCGTGAGCTGTCTGAAGATGAAGGTACTAAATCCAACTGTATATAAATTATAGAGGCCTAGAATTTCAGTATTTAAAGGGTCTTTATTGGCCATAGAGCTCAAGTCCCTCCCCAAGGCATTAATTCCGTTTGCAACATTCCCTTAGAGTTGTGGACACCATGGTTTTGATCAGGAATCAAACAGTAGTTAGGAAAGTGAACCAATAGATAATACTACTTTTTAGACAAATACAATGATTCTTTTTATAAATTTGGACAACAGTCTATTTGCTCTCTTTCTTTCTCTTTGTCTCTCTGTCTGTCTCTGTTTTTGTGTCTTTGTGTGTCTCTGTCTCTGTTTCTCTGTCTCTTTCTCTCTCTCACTCTCTCCTAAAGTGGAAGGTCTAGCACTATAGAATGGTAAATTTCATTCTCAACTTCTTTTCCCTTGCTACAAAACCCAATATTATGATGGAATGGAACTTCCTACTACTTAGTATTTATATGCATAATTCCCCACACCTTTCCCTTTTAATTGAAATTGACCCTTTCCCTTCAATGTTGCTGCTTCTTACTACAAAACTCTCCTTGGTTTTAGGGAAGCCTTAAAGAGGAATTAAAATAGCTACCACTGAATTTATTACAGTAGTTGAAGAGTACAGTGAATGGTGTGGAGTAATTAAGTACTCTTCCTTTGACTTTGAGTAAATGGGGTTTCCCCACCTATTTAAGAACTCTTTGAAGGCCTTGAAAAGACCTTTTGTGCTGCCCAGCGACCTGTCAAAGGGCCAAATAACATGAGGAGAACAAACCCTTCATGGAATAATAATAATGGCTGACATTTATTTAAAACTTTAAGGTTTGTAAATCCCTTTACTTATGTTATTATTTCATTTGATTCTATGTCATTATCACACAAGCTGGCTGAACATGTGGGGAACAGTTTTTTGTGGTGATTGGGAAGTCTCACCTTTATATTACTTCTGGATTCAAAATATCTCATAATCTCTGCCCCCAACCACTAGAAATACTTTCCTTCCTCTAGGTGTTGACTTCTTGTGATAAGAAAAGTAAAGTATTTTAATTAATAGCAAAAGAGGGTAATAACAACAACATCAGACATGACATGGTAGCAAAAAATTTCTCTACCATTTTCCTCTGTTTGAGGAGAAAAATCAGGTAGTCCTGTGGTTTAGCATAAACCTCTCTTTTCCTGATATTACTGAAATAGAGAGTTATCATTCATGGCATTTTTCTAGGGAAGTGGCTGACCACACCATCCAGTCACCCTGTGCGCTGCTTTTGGCTCTGGACCTTGACTTCATCACTATCAATGGATCAGCAGTATATGACTTCTAAAATTACCTATTTTGAACTAAGCTTCTGGTCTTATGGACCTGTCGGTATGCAGGAGAGGGAGGAGAGAACTCTCTATGATTACAAACTAAGGTTGGAGAAGGCATAGTGGATAGCAATCTCTGCACTCTGTGGACATTCATTACCTTTCACCTTGGCTACTCCTTCTCTGTCTCCACTGTCTAATTTGATCTTGCCTCTGGGATGTCCAGTATCCTTAACCACTGGTGCCCTACTACTTATAAATAGCATCCTGCAGAACTTATCCTAGCATCTTCACCTCCAATCCCTATCCCATTTATAGGTCTGAACAAAAACAGCTGTTGTCCAAACATGCATCAGCTAAAATGAATGGTATTACAATTCTGCACCCACTGAAAGCATTTTGTCTAGTGAAGACTGGAGAGATCCTATTCAGTAACTAGTAGAAGGATTTGGAAATGGTAAGCACTCTGTGTTTCCTAGAATGCACGCAGATGTACACATAGCTGGATTCCTTAATGATGTACCTTTTTTCCTAGAAAAGCTCAGAAGAGATTTCTCATCTGCCCTGCTTGTGAAATATCCCAGTTATACTAGACTTTACTCAAGTGAGACTTTCACTGAGGTGTCTAGATGGGTTGATATTCTCCCTTCTTTCTTAAATTCTCTATTTTGGGGATGAGGGAAAATCTGCTGCTTTAGTGTTTATTTGTACCTCATATGACATCCGTTTCCCCCCCTCCCCCAACAAACCCTTAACCCTTACAATCTTTAGAATCTTTTTACAGCTGAAAGGGACTTCAAGAGTTCCTTTTTTTGGGGGGCGGATGCTCTGCTTTTTTTTTTCCAATGTAGCTGCATACCTTAGCATTCTTCTTGTTCTCCTAAAGCAGTCTTTCAGTTGCTTTTCACCATAGCTGCTACTCCAATGCTCAGGATTCTTCAGGAACCCTAGAGCCTGAGGACCTCTAGCTTTGGTCTGTATTACCAACCTGTAGCTTATTACAACCAGTGGGGCTGCCTCCACATCCAAGCCTTCAGCCAGCCAGCTTCCATCAACAAGACAGCCTTGACTGGCTCCCTGGGCAGGTTCTGCAGCTTCTCTAGTCAGCCCCTTCTGATGAAGTTCCCCTATTATAATACCTCTCTTTTTTCATCCCTAGTCAACTATGAAATGCTATGTCCTGGACTTGCAGATCATGATTTCCATCAAATAGCTCTGTCCCAGTTAAGGAATTGTGACCCTCTAAGGATATAAAGAGTCAGAAGCATTCCCAATATAATCATGGTGCCTTAACCAAAGGCATTGCTGTGGACTAGTAGATAGAGTGCTAGACCTACATCCAGGAAGGCCTAGGTTCAAATCCCACTGTTGACACTAAATGATCCTGGGCAAGATACTTAAACTCTCTAAATATCATTTCCTCTTTTATAAAAAGGGAATAATATTTATAGTTTCCACTTCTGGAAGCAACTAGGTTGCTGAGATGATACAGTGTTGTCTGGAGTTGGAAAGACCTGATTTCAAATCTGGTCTCAGACAATTACTAGCTGTATGACCCTGGACAAGGTACTTAACCTCTATTTTCCTCAGTTTCCTTAACTATAAAATGAGGATAACAACAGCATCTATGTCGCATGATTGTTGTGAGGATCAGATGAGATAATATTTGTAAAATACTTGGGACAGTTTCTGGCACATAGTAGGTAATATATAAATGCTTGTTCCCTTCTCCCCTTCTCCCCAAGGATTGTTGTAAGAATCAAATGATATATCATGGAAAGTACCTTGAATAATTTTTTTTTTTTGGTGAAGCAATCAGGGTTAAGCGACTTGCCCAGGGTCACACAGCTAGTAAGTGTCAAGTGTCTGAGGCCAGATTTGAACTCAGGTCCTCCTGATTCAAAGGCGAGAGCTCTATCCACCGTGCCACCTAGCTGCTCCCCTTGAATAATTTAAAGTGTTTTATTTTTATTATTCCATAATCTTGATGTTTTATTGTGCCAACCTGGGGCAGCAAGAGCAATTGAGTGGCCTGCCTAGAACTGTAGTGCCTTTCCCCAGTCTCAGCCATGCTTATGAAGGTGACACTATATTTCTTAAAGGGATGATAGATATTTTGAATCTATGGTGCTCTCTCTTTGTATAGCAGATAATTTCTTTCTCCAAGTTAATTTACAGTGGATAGAGTGCTGGATTTGGAGTCAGGAAGACTCTTACTAGCTGTGTGACCTTGGGCAAGTCATTTAACCTCTGTCTGCCTCAGTTTCCTCATCTTTAAAGTAGAGATAATAATAGCAACTACCTCACAGGGTAGGTGGGAGGATCAAATGAGTTAATATTTATAAGGCATTTTGCAAACCTTAAATCACTAAATAAAAATGAGCTATTATTATAGCTATTTTTTATTTCCACTCTACAGCTTAGTGGATCAAGATCTTTATTAATACAGGGACAATGAACATGTTCTGATATTTCTCCTGTACCCTAATGACTTAAGTCCATCCCATGTTCACAGGGAAATTTTTTCCAAAATCTTTTATAGGTAGCAGCAATTGAAAGAAATGAGACAGTTTCCCTTCTTAGGTGGCTTAATGATGCCAACTGAAAAGCAATCACCACTCAAACCTTTTGCTCCATTCCACTAGCACATATATGGTTGTGTTTCAATGGGGAAGAAAGGTGGATAGGGCAAAAATAACCTAATCAGAGTTCACAAGTTAGAGATGCCCCAGGTTTGTACTAAGATCCATCAGGTTCCTTAGCAGCACTGATCATATCATTTCTTGGTTAATGAAATATTTGCCTGTCTTGTGGCATATAGAGATTTCATAAGACTTCATGAGATCTTGGTTTGCTGATTATTGTGATTGAAAATTGCTTTTGCTTCTTTTTGTTGTCATCTAGTTATATTGACAGTGCCAGCTCGGGAAGAAGAGTTGGAATAAAGGGACACAATAAAACCGAGGAGGAAATAACCAATAGTGATGATTAAGGGACAATTTCTTTGGCAGGTTGGGTTCTATTATTTTATATGATGGAGCTGTCATTTCATCTGGAGAAAGAATACAAATGTTATTTTCCAAAGGGCTATTTGTGCTGCATTTTCCTGTTCAATTCTATCTATCTATCTATCTATCTATCTATCTATCTATCTATCTATCTATCTATCTATCATCTATCTATCTATCTATCTATCTATTTATCTATCTATATATTTGTGGAGGGAGGAATAGAGAGAGGGAAGGAGGGAAGGAAGGGGAGAGAAATGAAAATAAATTTATTAAGTGATTACTGTGTGTCCAGTACTGTGTGTGACAGATGAAAAGTCTGAGAAACATAATTTCTGGGTAATTAATAATTAATTAATTATGGCTAGCAAATAGTTAATAGATCAAAGTCAGCAATTTTCTCTCATAAACCAAAGAACCTCTTCCCCCCTCAACATTGAATGCTAAAAAAAACCTTTGGAAAAGGGAGTGAACCTGAGAGGGGAAATCAACTCTGATTGGTTAATAACTAATGAGGGGGTGGTGGACATATTAATGAGGAGGAGGGACTCCTCCTGCTGAGAACGTGATCGCTTTAGGAGAGTCGGCTGCCTCCAGCAAATTGGACAAAAGAATCCATCTCTACTCAGACTACTCTGGTTGGTTTTCTCTTTCATAAACTGGATCACCTTAAATTCTAATGGAAGATTCCAAGGACAGGGGCTTATTTCCTAAGGGCAAAATCTCACCTAGAGTGAATTTTGTTTGTAAGGTCTTTTAGTTGGGTGGAGTCCCACCCAAGATTGAGAAGCCTGTACCCAGAAGATTTGAGCAATCTCATCTACCAGCAACGTCCTTCAGAGACTGACCGAATAACCTACTGGGGCTGGTTTCTGAATGAGAAAACAGGAAGGGAAAACCTTAATCCTAATGCAATAACTGACTATTAATATAAGCATGTGCACAGCACTGAGAATACAAATACAAAAGCAAAGACAGTCTTAGACCTTAAGAAACCTACATTTTAATAGGAGGTAACATATAATAAAGAATGATAACCAGGGAAGGTATATTTTGGAAAGTTACAGAGATAATGAGTGGAGCCATGCTTTCCAGGAGCCATGAAGGAGTTGATTGATCGATGGTTCCAGGAAGAGTAAGGGGGAGTGTGGGGATGGGGGAAGGGGAAGACGTTAGAGAGAAGACATACACATTATCAAAGTAAACGGTGAGACCGTTGTGAAGTGGCTGGAAGTGGGCCTGGATGTAGTGAGCAAATAAGACAATCCCTACTTCTAGCAGCAGGGTCCCAGGTTGGGAGGTTGGGGGGAGAAGGGGTTGCATTGTGCAGGGAATGGTTTCTGGTCCAGGTGGGAGGGCTGGTGAGAAGGTAGCTGAGAGAAGCAGAGCTGGAGCTGAAGAGAAGAGAAAGGGAGGAGGGGAAGAGAAACATTTGAAATATTTAACTGGAAGTACTTGGCTTTTTCCCCCCAAATTTTAACATTTTTATTTAAAGTTTTGAGTTCCAAATTCTGTTCTTCCCTCCCTTTCTCCCCTTCCCCCTCCCTGAGATGGTAAATAATTAGATATAGATTATACATGTGCAGTTATGTAAAACATTTCCATATTAGTCATTTTGAACAAAATTCAAATAAAAGAAAAAATGAAAGTAAAAAATAGCATGCTTCAGTCTATATTAAACAAATATAATTTCTTTCTCTGGAGGTGGATAGTATGCTTCATTATTAGTCTTTTGGGATTGTCTTGGATCATTTTATTGCTAAGAATAGCTAAGTCATTCACAATTCTTCATCAAATAATATTGTTATTACTGTATACAACATTCTCCTGGTTCTGTTCATTTCACTATGCATCAGTTCATGTAATTCTTTGTAGGTTTTTCTGAAATTATCCTGCTTGTCATTTCTTATAGCACCATAATATTCCATTACAATCACATACCACAGCTTGTTTAGCCATTCCCCAATTGATGTACATCCCTTTGATTTCCAATTCTTAGCCACCACAAAAAGAGTTGCTATAAATATTTTTGTACAAATAGGTCCTTTTTGGGATGCCTTTGAGATATAGACCTCACAGTGGTATTGCTGGATCAAAGGGTATGCACAGTTTTATAGCGCTTTGGGCATAAGTATTTGGTCTTTTTAAAGGACAATATGTATATCTAGCAATGAACCTGTAGCATCTTAATGACTGATCTCTAGTTCACAGCTAATGTCTTCAATTTCAGGGGCAATTCCTTCAATACAAAAGCATTTATTGTCTATTGTGTGCTAGGTGCTGAGACTACAAAGACAAAACAAACAAAAAACCCTCTCTAGTTCTTGTCCTCAAGGACTTACATTCTCCGAGATAAGATATACTTACATGGCAGCAAGGTGGTACAGTGGATGGAGCACTGGACCTGGAGTCAGGAAGACCTGAGGTCAAATTCGGCCTCAGAAACTTATTAGCTGTGTGATCCTAGGCAAGTCACTTAACCCTGTTTGCCTCAGTTTCCACATCTGCAAAATGAGTTGGAGAAGGAAATGGCAAATCACTCCAGTATCTCTGCCAAGAAAACCCCAAATAGGGTCACGAAGAGTTGGACACCACTGAACAACAACAACAAAATATACTTATACACATAATTAAACACAAGCTATGGCTTCCTGTCCTTGAATATGGTTTGTTTCTGGCACTATCCTAGAACTCATCATGTTGGAAAAATTAACCCCTCTATGAGCTGGAGACTCATAGGAGAATGGAAAAATAAGGTGAGTCATGGTCTCTTTTTCTAGGGACATGAGGGTATTTTGAAACCTATACAGTACAATTTGAAGGGGATGGGAAAAAAAAGCTTAACCACAATCTTTCTGTCAGTACTCATTAGTATGCCTTCTCTTTCCCCTTGTGACTTGAATAAATAAGTGTAATTGCTATTTAAATAACACTTTAAAGTTTGCAAAAATGGTCTACGTGTATTATCAGATTTAAGCCTCAAAACTACTACATGAGAAAGGTACTATAAATATTATTCTGCTTTCACAGATGGGGAAGTTGACTCCATTTGCTCATGATCAATCACATAGCTAGGGTCAGAAGTGCAAGTGGAACCTGCTCCGATTGACTAAAGCATAGCACTAAATCTTTGATGTATTTCCTGTTTGTATTTCAGTAGGAATAAATTATTTCTAAAAAAAAAAATCTCACTTGTTTGGAATTAGCACTACTTGAATTTGATATGTACACTTAAGAAAAAAATATGCAAATGAAGAGGGATTCACCCAGATTAACTATTTTCAAAATCTGATAGCCTTATTTAAAATTGCTATGGAATTTTATGCTATTTTATTTACATCACTTATTTTTTTTTTTCTGATTGTAGTAAGTACAAAAAGTGACTACCTCTTTGAAGTCTGGCTTCCAATCTCATCACTCAATTGAAACTGCCTTCTCCAAGTTCCTAGCAAGCTCTTAATTGCCAGCTATAAACTTTCCCCAATCCTCATTCTTCTTGACCTATTTGCTGTATTTGACTCTGTTAACCACCCTCTTCTTTTGGAAAGTATCTCCTAGATTGTCCTCACTAACATTTACATGGCACTTACTATGTACCAGGCACTGTGCTAAGCGCTTTACAAATATGTTCCCATTGGATCTTCACAACAGCCCTGGGAGGTAGATGCTATTATTATCCCCATTTTAGAGATGAGAAAACTGACTCCTGGTTTTCCCCCTACTTGTCTGACTACTACTCAGTTATAACCAGGAGTATACCCCAGGCTTCTGCCCTGTGCCATTTTCTCCTTCCCCATAGACTCTTTCTTGGTAATTCATCAACTCCCGTTGGTTGGATGCACCTCAGATCAAAGAGGTAGAGAGGTAAAGGCTGCTCAACACTGCCCCCTACCTTGATGTGTGCATACCACAGGTAGTGACCGTTTGCCTCCCTCCGCTCCCTAACCAAATGCCACTGTCTTCTGTTCCACACAGGTACACTATGTTCACCTTGGCCTAGAAAGTAGTAAAGGAGGTTCCCCTCGGTTGTACCTACCTAGGTGTGGGAAGGAGCGGTGGGGGGACCCTAGACGCTCATATCAACACCTCTTTTCCTATCCTCTCCACTCCATTTATATATATTTGTATAGATATTTCCCCATATGCCTAGTACGGACATCTTCTGCAGCACCAAATGTTGGAAGCCTTTTCTTTCTTCAAGGTCTGTATCAGGTGCCTCCAAGAAGCCTTCCCAGATTCACCACCTAAACCATGTAGCACCCAAGTATGTGCTACAAGATTTAGGTAGAGAATAGACTGATGAATTATGCTAATTTTTAAAGTAAAATAATTTAAAAAAAATTATCATAGAAGAATCATTGCTGGGAGTATAGGAACTGGTGTACTCTCCTCTCCTTAGACATACAGATCTTTCTGGGTTCATTTCTGAAAATCCTTGATAGCTAATTAGGGGATTATACTTTCTAACCCCCACCATGTTGCTAGTCTGGTAGATGCCACTGCCTTATTTGTGTCGATGGGCATGGCTTCTCAGTAGCATCTACAGTGTAGTCACAGACTTGTAGATCTTTGGAAATTCGCAGGGCTGCCTAGACACTTCTGCCTCAGGATGCTTGTTCTCCCAAGGTCAGGAAAGAACAAACACAAAGAGAGACAAAGGCAGGCCAGGGTCCCTGACGGAGCTTGCCTTAGTAAGTCCCTTTGCATTAGCTGCCATGTGGGTGAGATCACCATTATACTGGAATAGAGAAGGACCTTTTCCTTCCTTAACCCTCACTAAGAGTCATTCACATCTTGCTTTCCGGAAAGGCATAGCCAAGAGGCCAGATCCAGAAGCTGTTTCTTTTTAAAATGTCCCCAGAGTCATCAGCTTTTCCAGCACAGCAGTCAATTATAAGACTCTTTGTCATCACACAATACAAGTCTCTTCAAATGGGCTGGAAGTAGCGCTTTCTGTCAACCCGCCCAAGCTTCCATGTGGCAGACTGGAACCAGGCAGAGAATATCCACTATAATTCATAAAGGAGGACAAATCCAAGCATGCTCCATGACCCTGTTACATATAGATAAGCAATTAAAGTTAGCGGTTCAGACGATGCTAACTATTTGTAACTTAGTGATGCCTTAGCTAAAAAAAAATCTACTCTCCTAGCTGTGTGGTTCTCAGATAAAGTACATGCTGTGATTCCATTTTCAAATATGAAAAGTGTTTCCCCTGCAGAAATTCATTAAGTGCCAGTTTGGCATCATGATTACTTAAATCAGCTTTGTGAAATGCTACTTGCCACTTGGACCGAGTCTCATTCTTCATATGAACCCCTAAATGCCTAGCAAACTGGGGAGAAAATAGGCTGATAAAAATGCATGTGCTGTGCTATTATAAGATGGCATACAGAGATGGCCATGAAGAGTCAAGAGAATCAGATGGACCCCCACTATTGCTCTCAATCCTCATGGCTTGAGCTCAAGAAATACTTACTTCATTTCAATAAGATGGCTTGTATCAGACTTACAATGGAGATTTCATTTTTAAATAAAGCTTATAGTTACTTTTTATTTTTACTGTACAATTGTTTCCCCTTTACATCCTTCACCTCTCCCTCATTCCCACCATTATTGAACCCTCTCTTGTTATAGATTTCATTTGACCATAAACAGTTCTAAATCATTATATGATGAATTGTCCAGTTCAAATATCCTCTAATTTGGCGGTTCTGGTTTGAGATTCCTTATTTTTCATAGACAGATGACCTAGAATGACTTACCTCCACAAAGTATACTTGAATTCTTACTGTTTCCTAGAGAATATTACAACTTGTCACTGAAAAACCCCATCCTGGCTCTTAATTTCATGTTAGATTTCCAGGTGAAATGAAGGGAAGCTGGTGGGGTTTCCTCCCCTCCCCAGTAATGCTGAATGTTCCAAAGAATTACTGACGCCTTACAGGAGGTGGTGTTAAATCCAGTAATGCCTAAAATGGAAACTTCTTTCCCTATATACTCCTGCCTGTCCCAGTTCTGTCTTTTAATGAATTTTTGCCATGTAATAGTGTCTTCACACTAAAGAATATGAAGGAAGAGATAAACTTATTTTAGTTCTCTTCTGTGTATCTTTAAATATTTCATTGAAATTCTTTCATTTCTTTTGGAATCATATTATGACCTACCATTATCATTTCCCTATCCAATAGAAATTAAAAATTAAAATAATTCCCTTTACTAATCTGTCCCTTCCACTAACCCAATGGTGGGGTAATAATAACTCTATCCCCTCCATCCAAAAAAAAAAAAAAAGAAAAAGAAAAAGAGAGCCCTCAGTACATAGATTATAGTCTAGTAAAACCTGAATTCCAATCTGGCCTCGGACACTTCCTAGTTGTGTGAGCCTGGCTAAATCATTTCACCTCAGCCTCATTTCCTCATCTGCAAAATGGGAATAATAATGGCACCTACCTTCTAGGATTTTTATGAGGATAAAATGAGATATTTGTAAAGTACTTTGCAAACCTTAAGATTCTCTATAAATGCTAGCTTGATATGTGTATATCAATCATTTATATAACACCAATATTTTACATAGCTGTGAATAATATCACTGAATTATTCACTGAATCTATGTAACATCTGACAACCTGCCCCTCGGTGAGGACTGAGGTGATGCTGGTGAAGGGTTCCAATATACATGCCAACATAATTGAATCTGTGTAACATCTGGCAACCTGCTGCTTGCTGAAGACTGGGGTGATGGTGGTGATAGGTTCCAATATACATGCCAATATTAATGTTAACATATGAAAGGACATTGTGGGATTACAAAACACAACAGGGATGACTTCCTGTTTCATAAATGTGCAAAGGTCATCATTTCTAAGGACATCTCCTAATTTATCATCAAGAGAAAGGCATCACAGATGCACTTGAGGCCATATATGTCTGGCTGACCATGACTGGACCTGAAGGGTTAATGGAAAGCAGCAACTACTGTATTCTTGGTGCTGAAAGCTGTAATGATCATCATGTATTAAATCTGAAACTCTCACAAGTGATAACTCAGTAGCATTTAGACTTTGAGGATGGCTCAATTAGAATTTCTAAGAAAAACAAAGCTACTTGTGAAGTTTCCTGTCATCTTAGCAGTTCTCTTATTTCATGGAATTCTACATGCCAGTATCATTATTCAGAGCAAGTAGCTGTCTTGCTGTGTAAGAAGCAGCTTAATCACTAAGGCTACAAAGATTGTTTGGATGACAGTGACAAGAAATGAAAGAATTAAGTAGTTAGGGAGGAAACTAGTAGTATCGCTCATCCCAGATCCTGATGATTCTGACCAAAGTAGCATCCCCCAAACTGCCTTGTATCAATGTGTCAATGAATATAGGTATGCAGATGTCTGTCTCTGTCTGCCTCTGTTTTCATCCTATCTTTTATCTACCTATAATGTATAGAATGCAGAGTTGGAGTCAGGAAGACCTGACTTTGAAGTCTGCCTCAGACACTTTGTAAAAGTGTGACCATCGACAAGTCATTTAACCTCTATCTACAGATGAGTTTCTCCATCTGTAAAATGGGAATAATGATAATACCTACCTCCCATGGTTGTTGTAAGAATAAAATGGGATAATATTGCAAGGTTTTGCAAATCTTAAAGCACTATATAAATACTATTTCTCTGTCTCTGTCTCTTTCACTCTCACTCTATTTCTCTGTCATTTCTTTTATTGAGGTAACTGTCTTTTAGCAAAGAGAGATTTGGACTTAGAGCCAGAAGACCTTGCTGAAGTCCCACTTCAGACATCCTTGGCTGTGTGACCCTGGTCAAGTCACTTAATCACTGTAAGTTGCAGAAAAAGTTCTGGCCTGCAGTGATAGAGGTAATTTCTTCATCTGGGAGTTATAGCAGTGAAATTGCAGGTCTTTTGGTTTACATTTATATATATAAATGTTCTCTTTCCCCAGTTAGAGTGTAAGCTCCTTGAAGGCAGGAAGAGTTTTACCTTTGTCACTGTATTCCCAGGACCTAAAGGATATCTATATCTATAAAATTATATAAACATCCATGTATGTTATATGCATAGAATTATATGTATACATATATACATATAAAATTATATATATACATATATATTATATATGCATATACTTATACATATGTACACACGTATGCACACTCACATACATATTATATGTATATATAAAACTCTCTCTTAAAGGGAATTTTGGATTGTTGTAGTCAATGTGTATATTTTTTCCTGACTCTGATTACTTCTATATCATTTATATCTATGTATGTCTAAATCGATGTGATATATGTATGTGTATGTATGTATATGTATATATATACACACATATATATACATATATATATGTATATATTTAATGACAAGTGAAGTAAGCAGAGCCAGGAAAACAATATACACAATGAATATAACAATGTCAATGAAAAACAAAAACAAATCAAAATGGAACATTGTATAACTATGATGGCCACACTTGGCCCTGAAGAAGAGAGAAGGGAGACTGAACTTGCTACTCTCCTTTAACAAGGTAAGGGCCTAGGATGTGGAGAACTTAATCTACTGCAGGACTCGGTTGATGTGTTAATTTTGTTGATTTTTTTTTTTATTCTTTGTTATAGGGGATGACTCTCTCATTGATGGGAAGAGGCATGTATTGGGAATTGAAAGTGATATAAAAACAAAAGATATCAATAAACATTTAAAAATATTTAAAAATATACTCCCTATCTAAGGATACTTTTGTAGCTAATTGTAATTAGTTAGTACTCTAAGTTTTTTTTAGTTTAAACATATCTTTTTTCAACTAGTTCTGTGACTTCAGTGATCAATTTCTACATGGATAATTCCACCTACGACTCTAATCTTGATAATTTTCTTTCTTTTGCTTCCTCATCCAATTTTCCTTTTGCCTTTTGGACTCCTCTAAATGGATAGCCTTCTGGAGGACCTCATGCTCAATATGTCCAAAAGTGAACTCATCACTCCCCCCCCCAAACTTGCCCTTCTTCCTGACTTTCTCGCCTCTGTCAGGACCTCTCCACTCTCCAAGTCAGCAAACCAATAGATTTGAAGTTCTCTTCTTGTTCTGTCTCTTCTGCCCCTTGCCCCCCCACAATCCAATCTGTTGTCATCTATTGTGGATTTTATTCTCACAAATCTCTTCCACTCATTGCTTCCTTTCCATCCCCACTGTTACTCCCTCAGTTCCTATTCTGGACTGGGAAGGTCACATAATGGAACCAAAGGTGCTCTAGGTTTGGAGGCAGAAGAACAGGGTTTGAACCATAGCTCTGCCATACTGTCTGTGTAACCTTGTCAAGCCACCTTTGACCTCTCTTGTTCTCAGACTGGTTGAGGCCCAAGGTCCTTTCCAGTTTGAATCTATTATAATAGCTTTCTCTGCCCCCTTCTAATCTGTCCAACACACTGCTGCCAGTCTTCTCAAGGAATGCACAGCTCTGACCAGGTCACTCCATTACTCACAAATCTTCTTTGGCTCCTCATTGCCAGCCAAATAAAGAAAAAAAACCCCAAAAATCTTTTAGTAGGCATTTAAGACTCTCTGAATTCTGGTTTCCATCTGCGTTTCTCGGTTTTACTCCCACTCTCTCTCGTGCTATGTTTTATCCAAATGGGACTAATCCCAATTCTTCCACTATGTTCTGCACTTTTTTTACTTTTGTGTTTTTATTCATTCTCTTCCCTATTCCCTGCCCTGACTTTGCATTTTTCATATGCATTTACATTTTGTTTTGCATGATAGACATATGTATGCAACAGTGTCTTATTTTCCCTAGTAAGTTGTAAACATCTTGAGCTCAGATTCCTTGAGCATATCTCCTCCAGGGTCTAGCATAGCTCATTGCACAAAAATACTTAATAAGCAATTTTTGAATAGATGAATGATTGAATATGAATTGTGTGTTAAGTGACTGGCAGTTTTTGCTTAGGGGTTCTGCTAACAAGAACCATTTTCTTTATACATTGTTAATAAGGTGGGGTTCAATATTTATTAAAAATAACAATTTCCAGCAGCATAGTTATAAGCTATATATAAGTTATGTATATGGGTATAAGTTATATGTAAGTTATAAGGATAGGAGTTATAGTTTATCACTCTTCCTCCTCATTGCTGGATTGATAATTAGTACCTGTTGTACTCTTTCTATCTGGGCACTCAATCAACCAGTAAGAAAGGAGGAAAATCACCACTGGAAATCTGGATTTCTTTTTAGATCCCTTTAGAACTTTTGACAAGCCATTGGAATATGTTGGGTCAGTATTCCAAATGATAAGTCCTTGGGATTCCTGTAATGCATAGGTTGAAAATCAGCAGATGAAATGAAACTGGTGGTTATTGAAGAAAAAAAATAATACTCTCTACCTTAGTCCAGTGAGTGTTGTGAGGATCCAGTGACCAAGTGTGAAAGTGCTTTATTATGTTGTTGTTTGTCCTTCGTTCTTGAAGAGGACCATGACAAAAAAATTAAAAAAAAAAGAAGAGGACCATGACATCAGGAAGATGATGCCATGACTTGCAAGTGAATTGGATTACAGTGAGGGAGGACTGTGCAAGGTCACCAGGCTCACTTTCTCCTCCTGAGCCATCTGGGTCCAGTGGTGAGATATAGATCAGGATGACTGGAGATGTTCCCGCTAAGTACTTTATAACCTTTGAAATGCTATACACATACACCATAATATTTTAAGTACTGAATTTGACCCTCACAACATACCTATGAGGTAGCAGGACAGATATAATTCTCATTTCACAAATGAAGATAGACATTAAAAAAACCTTGTCCAAAATAACATAGATAATGAGTGATAGAGCCAGGGCTAACACCCAAGTCTCTGGATACTAGTCTGATGCTATTGCTATCACTTAGCACTGCCTCTGAAAGAACACCGAAAAGTCAGTGTTCTAGCTGTTGACAAAGAACACCTGAATGTAACCAGGGTGGTGAGGTTGAGCATACAGTGAGGTCATGTGCCCCAGTAGACATGCTCTGGATCCTTAGGGCACTCTTAACTACAGCCTCCTTGTTGGTCCCTTAGTCCCTGGGATGAGGGGGTGGTGTACATATTTTGGCAAAGAGTACCCGTGACTAAGCTAGCTGCTCACTCAGTAGGCTTAAAAGCAGAGACCAAGTTTCTGTCTGTCTCTTCCCTTCTTTCAGATGTGTGGCTTGGGACTCTGACAGTTCTCCCTTGGAGATCTGTGAGTGAAAGAATTGGCCTTTCTCTCCTTCTCCTACTCCCCTGTAGCAGCTGGAGAGGTTACATGCACAAGGCAATGAAAAGTGATTCTGAGAAGCATGTTTCTAGCCTTGGTGGGTGGCTCTGTTATTAGCTTGAGAGTTTGAGAATTCAGTTACCAAGCTGATTGGAAGTGGGAGGTGTTTCCTGCAATTGTGATGCTCCTTGAAGAAGGGGATGATGATCACTGGCAGGATTGTTCTGCAACCTAAAGGACCTAGGAAATCTGGCTCTCCACCTGCTGCTCAGATAGTGAACAGATGAGGTGAAAGTGAAATCTGTATGGTAATTCCACAAGTTTCCCAGGAGTCTTTTACCTCCTTTTAGAGCATGACAATTACTTGGCATGTAGTAGGTGCTTAATAAATGTTAGTTGACTGACTGACTGACGGGGAATGTGTTTTTGAATCTATTTATGGGCTTCTATAAATCTTTTGAGTGCCTCATTTGTTTCTGTCTTTGGGGGCCTATGAGTCTTTTGTAATGAATTTCTGATATGCATATATACAACTAGGTGGTGAAGTAGATAGAGCCCTGTACTCATCTGGTCTCAGACACTGGGTGACCTTGGGCAAGTCACCTAACTCTGTCTCAGTTTCCTCATCTGTAAAATGATCTGGAGAAGGAAATGGAAAACCATTATAGTATCTTTGCCAAGAAAACCCCAAATGGGGTCACAAAGAGCCAGATACAATTGAAAACGACTGAGCATCACCACCACAATATAAAGAATACATATATATATAATTATATATATATATATACACATACACACATGTAGTGTATATATATATACATGCACACATATATACTATATAGAGTGTACACATATACTATATATATTATATACACATACTATATATTAAACATTTGTCAATGTGACCTTATGAATCTTTTGGGTTTTAAGTATTTCTTTTGTAATGTAGGAAATAAATAGCATCTTTATACCTGATAATTAATTCATACATTAAATAACTTTCAGGAAGAGACACTCTTTAATCACCTTTTAGGGAGACCCTAGATATGAGCCAAATCTAAACTTTATTTAAGATATTCTCTTGGAAATCCATAGTTGGGCATAAAAATCAGAGAATGTGAGAAAAAGTTGTATCCCCTCATTTTGGGCCAGTCTCCTATGACACAACTTAGACCATGGGACTCCAAAGATAGAGCCCCTTGTGGGAATGGCAACCCCCTGGGCTTTGAGAGTAGCACAAAAACAGAAAAATTGGGTGGTTCTCTACATGTAGATAGAATCAAACTACAAAAAGCTAGTTTAAGGTAGACAATCCAAGGATTGGGGCAGGGACAGTTCAGAAGGGACCATATTCTTATATTCTCCCTCTCTGATTGCTTACGTTTAGGTGGGGTTACATGTTATTAATCCTCAATTAAGAGGACCATAGATTTAAAGTTGGAAGAGATCTTAACAATCATCTATTTATTTTACATTTGGGGAAAATGAGGCTCAAAGTGTTATTTAACCAAGGTTTAAAAAAAAATCTAACCAACACTCTTTCTATGACTCCCTGCTTGTTTGTTTTTATATCCATTAGAAAAAGTGATTCTCCAATGCCTCAGTGTCCCATTTTGGCATTAGTACCATTGCTAGTGAACGTAAAACTGTGTGCTCAGTTTGAAGCCACTTTTCCCTCTTTGCTCAGTGCGAGATTTAGCACAGCTGTTCCACATTGCACCTGTGTCAGACAGGCCCTTGTGAAATCTGCCCAGTGAGGATAAAGTCCCTCTGTTTGCTCATGGACCGTGAGAAAAAAAACCTTCTCACAGAATGTGTATGTTATGATTCATAACTTAGGAGTGGTAGAACACATCTGGTTATGCAATCTCATCTGTAACAAGATAGGCCAAGGGAAACTGCTTGGTTTCTATTTTTCTGGGCTTGGGAGAGGGAATCATTTTCATTTTAGATGTTTATTTGTTTTGTGGCTCTGTTTTTCCTGGGTGTGTAGGTAGCCTATCCTCCATCTTGCTCTTGTCCTGGTTATTTTTCTAGTTTGGGGGATGAGTGTAGGAATGTGCTAGCTTGGGCTATTTTTTTTTCTCTTTGGTTATTGAAACTCTCTGACTCCCCTCTGGTGAAAAAAATGTAAAACTCAAGTTTTCCAGTAAGTACCCAGCCCTAGAAAGAGTCCCCAACCAGGTTTTTGAAGCCCAAGCAGAGCTAAGGAAGTCATGACTTGGGAAGTTATGATTTGTTGAAGGGCTCCGCCTGGTGGCCATTGGGAATAACATGTCCTGAGTGAGGGAAAACTAACACTGAGTTGGTAAATACCCTGGCTGGTTCCTGGCCACCTTTGGAAGGCTGTCTGGTTCACTTTATGTCTGTTTCCACCAAGGAATTTAAATCCTTGGGCCATTAGCCAATGTTTTGGGAAATCAGTTACTTAAGGAGCAGAATGCCTAACTGCATGACTGGTAGCTAATCACTTTTGCTCCTACTCTTTCTTTTCCTGACAAAGTGCAAAATGAGCAGGTTATTCCACAGATGTCTAACTTTCCCCTCACAGAAATCCAGTCATGGCCCCAGACTAGGGATATGACTATTATTAGTATATCCCCCAAGAAGCAACCTTATGTAGTAGAATGAATTGGGTGTTGGAGAACTTGGGTTTGGAGTTTGGATCTGACTACCTGTGAGACAAGGGAAAGTCAATTCTCTGAGCCTTAAATTTCCTCCTCTTTAGAATGATACTATTAACCTGATGACCTCTAGCTCTAAATCTGTGATGGTGGTAAGGATTTATTCTGTAAAACTTGGACTCAGTCAAAAGACCGCACCCAAGGACCTAGAAGGCCACATGAGGCCTCTAGGCCACAGGTTCCCCACCCCTGTCTTAGACCTACCTTGAATAGGAAAGGAAGTTATTTATTTTCAAAACAAAACAAATAAAACATTATAAAATCTATACATCTTTTGCATAAAAATGTTTTAAAATATCTTCACCAAGTCTTATGCCTTCAATGAACAACTCTAGTTGGATCACTCAGTAATTATGCTATGTCTCCAGTATGGATTCCTTCCTTTCCCCTTCACTCCAATTTTCCACTGCCTAATGGACTTCTCCATATGATGTTGTAGTGGGGCCTCAAACTCAACATGTCCAAAAACAAACTCATCGATTTCCCCTTAAACTTTCTCCTCTTCCAACTTTCCGATCTCCACCAATAGCATCTCCACTCTCCAATTCATCTGTGCTTATAAACTAGCAATCAGAATCACTGCCTTCTCCATATAGTTAGCTAGACTGAGTTATGCTTCACATTCAATTCTATCCATTTTCTTTCCATCTTTCCTGCTTGCTGCTGTTCCCTCTGAACGACCAGGCCTTGACTTCTGCTCCTGCCCAACACAATATTCCCATCTTCTCTTCCTCCTTTGTCTCCTGTAGCTGTCCAGTTCTGGAACTGTAATCAAATCATCTCCATTCCTAGGGAATCCCTGCATGACCTCAACTTTGCAGTGAATCTTTTCCACAATTATAGTGAATAACTTTAGTGAGCATACACAATATTGCGAAGCTTTTTTACTTACCCCAAACTTCCTAGGAAAGCAAAGGCCCATCTTTTTAATATTTACTGGTGTTATTTTATGTTAATGAGCTATGGAATACCACTGCTTTCCAACAAATAAAGATGAGAATAACATAGACTCCAAGGGAGAGAAACATGGTAGATGTGAACAAGTTGTAACATATAATCAATGAGAAACTCTGAAACAGAACAGGCATAAAGGACTTCATTAAGGAATTATGTGATTAAAAAAAAGAAGAGGGGTGGGGCACATGGCAAGAGCAATGGATGACAAGTGGAGAACCAGAATGCTCCAAAGATGCCCTTGGGATGTGGGGAGAAGCTGAGTAAGGTCTCTAGTACCTTGGGTAGATCCTTCATGATGAAATTTTGGGATCACAAGGACCAGAGTCATATAGAATGGGTAAGCATACATAGATCTGATTTACATTATTGGAGGTTTAGAAACACATTAAAAACACTTTTTTAGTTTTTCTAGAAATATTAAGAAATATGATTTCTCCAGCCTAAAACCTTTTCTTGAATTTTCTTGGAAAATTTCTTGGGAAAAATGAGAAGAACAAAGGCTAGGGCCTGCCTCTGAAATAGAGGGAAGGGGATTACACACTTAACTTTCCTGTAGATGGGATAATCACTTTCCCACCCACCTGGAGTAATTGGTGCCATGACTCACCTGCTACCAGTGTCTTCTCTTTTGAAATTTAAGGTTAATAAATTGATCACAACAAAGGACTCTTAAGGGAAGTGTTCCAGGAAGGAACTAAGTGGTGACTATTCTGGAATGTTAACCCCAAACTATGTTTTAATTGTTTCCTTGCTCAAGGAACATATCTATATACACACATCATATACACATATACATACATACACATACTACATTATATAATATGTATAATATTATATTATTTAATAGGTAATATTATATCATATATAATATAATAAAATAAATATTACCTAAAATCTTCTTGGGGAAAAATAAAAGGATGGGAGTACTGAGTCAGTTTGAACATCTCTTTTTCTAAGCTATAAATACCTTGGATACATATCCGATAAAATTATTTCTGCTAGGTGAACCTAAATCACAAAGTACATAATTATATTAATATTTTTTTTGATGTAGAGAACTTCTTAATCAATGAGATCACAGATCTATTTGATGATTTCAAAATGACTTTGTGAAAGTCATTTGACTTCTCTTGGCCTCATTTTAGTCATCCATAAAATCAAGGGAGTAGGATTGAATTGGTCCCTTCTACCTCTAAATACTATGATCTCAGAGTATCTCAAGAATACTTACTGCAGATTATTTTCCATTGTAGGATTGTAAGTAGTGGAATAAACTTGTGGTGCTGACTTTCAGGGACACGATGTTCTGTGGAGTCAAAACCAAGCAGAGCTGCTAATGGAAAATGAAGAGTTCACTGGAAAGTTCTGAAATGCTGAGCCTTCTATGAAGGAAGGCTTTGGGAGGACTCTATTCATTTCCCTTCCAATCTCCCCCTAGTACTCCAATCAGAGGAGAGAGGCAACTGAGAAGGTGTTGAATATCAAAAACCGGGATGTTATCTAGCTATCTTAGCCTTTTCTAACCCAAGCTTTTTGTATGACTATCTCCTCATTTTTGACAAGAAAGAAGCCTTGGGTAAGCAGCTTTTGCTTAGGAAGAGATTAGAACAATCATACTTTGCGCCCTTTTCTCTCCTCCTCCTCCCCAAAATGATTTTATGAAATTGACGCCGTATTAAGGTGTCAGAACATCAAGGACTGGGTTGATAATAAATCATAAAATGAATAAAAATGAGTTGAAAGGGTCCATGCAAGCAGATAAATGTGTGTGGAAGGGATCAAGGAACAATTCATTCATTAGATATATTTTGAGCACCCATTATGTGCAAAGAACTGATCTGCGAACCATGGGAGAGATGAAGATGAATGAGATTTGGACTTTGCCTTTATAGTGCCCAATTGAGTAGAGGAAATAAGCTTAGGCCATGCAATAGAGTCAGAATGCACTCTTTTGGAGTCAGAGTAGTTCAAGGACCAGTTGAGTTACTTGTATACTTAGTTACTGAGGCAAACCACTTTACCTCCTGGTTCTAGGCTTCCTTACCTGTGAAATGAGGGAGTTGGATCTTAAAGGTTCATTCTCATTTGATGATACACACAAATCAATTATAATACAGTATGAGATAAAGTTTAGAAGAGGAACAAAGAAAATACTATGGGAGTGCAAGGGAAGAATAAGTGACTTCTGCTGAGAGTGGGAGGCAGATGGGTCAGTCAGTGTTTCCCATGGAGGACTTGGCTTTTTAGCTGGGCTATATATTGTCTAATCAATAAGGTGGGCAAGGTGAAGGTCCAGGCATTCCAGGCTCTAGAAAACCATGAGCTGGAAGAGGAAGGCAGAGAAGCTCAAAGCATGTAGGAGGAAGGATGAAACCAGTCTGTTTGAATTATAGGTTGAATGTAGTGGAGAAATGGAAGATAAAGTCAGAAAGTTAGGTTGGCACCAGTTTGTGGAAGGGTTTCAATGGTGTGCTAAAAAATTTAGACCTTATTTGGAAAGTTATTGAATGCTCTTAAGGGGGCAAACAACACAATTTAAAATCTGTAGTGCAGTTCTGTAGTATAAAATTCAGTTGCTTATTGGAATGGATTATTCAAATGAGTGAGTGAAATGGAACTAGTTATTAGTTATATTATGGGGTAATGGAAAAATCGTTGCCTGTAATGGATGCCAGCTATTTGTTTTTACTTTTTTTTTTTTGCCAAAAATAACTGTGATTTTTAGTGTAAAACAGAAACAACTTTTACCGAACAACAAAGAGTTTGGTGACAATAGGAAGGTAATAAAGGTAATAAAATAAAATAAAAGGTAATAAGGTAATAAAATAAAATATTAGGAAAAATCAGAAGGTAATATAGGAAAAGATGAGACATAGCCCTCTGTAGTGTAGTAGTTTCAAATTTAATTAGAGACAGGGGCCACTAACTCATACATAAAGATCTTGGTGGGCCACATATTGACTTAATTTTAAAATGTAATATTATCTATGTTTTATTTTGTTAAATATTTCTCAATTATATTTACATCTAGTATTGGCCACATTGGGAGTGTTGTAGAGCACGTATTTGCATATTTGACACTTCTGCTTTAGTAGGCAGAAGTCCAGATTCAGAACTATGAAGATGTATGCTTCTGACATACACCATATACTGGGTAAGTCATTACATTTTAAAAGAAAATCTCTAAGATGATAAGTTGCTGCAAAGGTGCCAACCTGCATTGGTAGAGGGCATTTCCTTAGTTTGGAATTTTCTCTGTCAGTGAAATCACAGATCTAGTCTCCAAACCTATATCTATAATGAAGCCAGAGAATTTAATACAAACCAACTTTGGCTAAAGTACTGGGTTTTATGAGAGGACAGTGACCGTCAATAAAGTTAGCTGGTTGATCTTATGGCTACTTACCTCCTCTACTATCCACAATCCACCTTCCCACTCCCTCTCCCACTCCCACCGCTAACATAGTTGGAATTATTAGCAGATGGGGAGATTCAGGTCCGGCGAGATGATGTAACTTGCTCAAGGTAAACAGTGGAGTTAAGACTAGAAAACACTGCTCCTTTTATTACATCACCTTGGCAAAGACCAATGGGAATGCTCCCCCAGGGTACACCAGTATTCCAGGCCCATGATCTATCCATGCCTACATAGAATATTATAAAGTGTACTTTATGGCACCTTCCAATGATGTTATACCTAAGGTGACTAACAATATTGTTTTAACCTAGTCCTGGCTCAAGAACAGCTATTGGTGGTATGGTGGATAGAGTACTAGGCCTGGAGTCAAGAAGACTCATCTTCTGAGTTGAAATCTGGCCTCAGACACTTACTAGCTATATGACCCTGGACAAGTCACTTAACCTTGTTTGCCTCAGTTTCCTCATTTGCAAAATAAGCTGAAGAAGGAAATGGTAAACCACTCTAGTATCTCTGCCAAGAAAACCCCAAATGGGGTCGTGAAAAGTTGGACGTGACTGAAAAATGACTGAACAACAACATAAAGTCCTGGTTCTGTTTAATCAATACATCAGCAACCATTCACTAAGCAATAACTACGTACCAGACATTGTGCTAAGCACTGGTGATACAAATACAAATCCCTGGGGGTGGGAAGGGGGGACAACATGAACACATATATGCATAAAACAGTACATACAAAAGAATGAATGAATACAAGGCAGTTTTGAGAGGCATGTGCTATCAGACTGGGGTTGGTGGTGGTGCAGGAACAGCAAATACCTCAAAAATAAAGTGGAAGTTGAGCTGAGTCTTGAAGAAAACCAGATTCTAAGAAAGGAAATAAGAGATAAAATTCTATGCCTTTTGCTTCAATCCAACTGGCTTGCTCCCAGAATACCTTTCAGATGTTGGGTGCAAATCTGTGGCTGAAAAGCAGCTGGGACAGCAAATTTCTCTGAGGGTGCAGAGTCTTTCTGATAGTTCCTCAGCTAACCTCTGGAGGAAGAACAAAGGTGGAAGTATTTTGGGGAAATTGAGTCAGCATTCTTTTAGGAAGGAGAGGACTAAGAAAGGGGTACTTAGGGAAATGGAGGATTTCTATGGAAATTCTTCAGGATAAAAGACTTAAATCAAAGCAAAGCTTCTGGGATAATGATGGAGGTGTAGGGGAGGGAGGTTGGAAGCTTTCTTTCCCCTTTGCTGTAAGCTCATAGTGCAGGGAAGTCAAGACTGCCAGATGCATTTTGGCGCAGACCTGCCAGACTGATACAAGTGATGCTTTGTTCTAAATCAAATTACCGTGGGTTTTCTTCTGTGAGAAAGTCGTTTACTCTGCACAAGTTTCTTGCAGTGCCTTCTATTTGCTCTTTCCGGACCTGGTGTTTATTCCTGCTCCTTTCCCTGACAATCCATTTCAGCTGCTTTACTTAGGGTTTCTTCATTTTGGACTTCTTATTCATTGGTCAAATCACGCAGTCACCCACTCCCAGTCTGGGGAACCGAATCCCTCTGGATAAAAATGTTTCTCTTTTTGTAATATGTTGAAAATGGTCATTTGCCAAGAAGTGTCTCTGTTCATTTTTCTTCCTTTAATTAACCTTCTCCTACAGTGCTCTGCACATTCATTATCTTTCTTCTTTCTTGTCAAAATGGTAATAAAATTTGCTGTCCCTTTGACACAGCCCAAAAATCCTGAAATAATCCACAGCCCATGTTGATAATTTTAACTTACCATATGCTTAAATGTTGAATTAATTATACATTACAAATTGAACTCCCCAATTGCAATTGTATTAGATCTTTGTTTTCTACTTTGCTTTGTGGAGTACTATGCTTGGCACACTCTTTAACTGAAATATATTATCTTCTTAATCATTAGAGGACTGTGTATTATTCTGTATAATTAACTTGACATTGTTTGTTCAGAAATTTAATTCATTCTAGATCTTAGTTTCAAAGTGAGATTTTATGATGCATAATTAAAAAAAAAACCACCCTGTTCCCAAATGCTTCCTTCAGAATTAGATTAAATGTTTCTGTGGCATTCAGGGTTTTGTTTTCAGTGATTATAATTTCCTGTATATGTACAATTTTGCAGTATGTAATGTTCTTTTTGCACACGTGACTTCAGTGTATTGAGAAACCAATGAAAGCAATTAGGATGCTGCTTTTTAAAGAAGTCTGCTCCCCCAAAGCTGTTTCATTATGTAATAAAATAAGCATTATGTTTAGAGGTTTAAGGACTAGTCATTAAGACTACACTGGGCAATTAAAACAGTCACACCTTGGACAAAAATGAAGCTGTCAATTGCCCCAAAGAATTGAAATCTAACTTCATAATCACTGATCACTATCCTAGTCCCTGAATTGTAGAAAGTAGGAAATATTTTTTATCATTCTCTGATGAATTAATTCTTTCAATACTTTGATAGTCTTCAAGTGATGCACCAAAAAGGCATTCGGGGCCCAGGAAGATGATATCCTCCTTCTCTATAATTCCCGTGAAATTCCTTTTTAAAGTGAGAAGTGTTGGATGTTATTGGTATAATATTCCCCTCTCTTTGGAGCATCTTATCCATCTGGCTGAGAGGAAAGGGGCTGAATAGTTTGAAAGTGTACTGGGTTATTGGTGTGAGGATGCCATATTTGGTGCCCTAAAATGGTGGAGAGAATTATTGTCATCTATATTATTTAACCACATACCTTGCATTTAATACATATTTGTTGAATTAAATCAAATTAATAATTGCTGCAATCACATGGCTAAGATCTTTGTAAATAGAATGGTGGAGGCCTGGTCCTCGAATTTGTGATTTAACATGAATATACTGATGTAGATGCAGGTGGATAGGACATGAAGACAGTAGATTAACAAATACATGAACCATACATGAATATATGAATGAACCATAAATAATTTGTACCACATACAACTCAAGGGCAAATATTTCTTAGGGGTCTGAGATAAAATTGTTTTTATAAATGGGGGAAAATCACTAAGATTAGCTCTATGAGTTTTATGTCCATATTGGATAGGGTTAAATGAAGTATTTAATTGAAAAATATTCTGAAAATATTTTGAAAAAAAGTGAGTTTGGCAGCCTATTCAGTGTTGGGAGATGTTTCCATTCATGTTTTCTAGTTATATTTTCACATAAATTAACATTTCTATCCTGAGCCTTTGGATGTTTTTTCCAAAATTATCTGAACATGGAAGGATAGATTAGAAATTGGTACCTGTAAAAAAACTGAGGTTTTTGTTGACTGCAAGTTCAATAACAATGATTTAGTTGGGTCACATGACAGCTAAAAAATATCAATGTATCTTTAAATTGTAGTATTGTTATTTAATATCCAGGAATGGAGGGAGGGAGAGGATAGTTCCAACATACTATTTGCTGTTCAGATTATCGTTGCAGGACCGTGTTCAATTCTGAACACCATAATTTTGGTGGCATGTTGAGAAGTGGGGGCATATCCAGGGAAGGATAACCAGGATGTTGAGGGTCCTAGTAACCACATTCAATGAATAACAGTAAAAAGAATTGTCTTAGACTACCCAGAAAACAAAGCTTTAGGGAAGATGTTAATATATTTGAATTCAACAGTTATTTAAGTTATTGTTTACCTTGGAAAAAAGAAAGCATAGGAAATATATTCAATTATAAAATTATTAGGATCATCTGTGTGCAGAGCATTGTGCTTTAGATTCTGGAGATTAAAATATTAGATAAGACATTGTCCCTGCCTTCATGGAACTTATAGTTGAAGTACTAATTCATCCATTTAGTAGGCATTTATTATAGTATTCTATTATATTAAAGACACTGTATTAACTGTTGAGATCACAAGGATAAATAATGATAATCCTCATCTACAAGTCTTCATTCTATTTGGTGGGGCCAGAAGAAAAATATGATATGATTGCTCTCTCCAAATATCTTAAGTGATGTTCTTTGAAATATAAGTATGTATACATATATATAAATTATTATATTATTATGTTATATATTATATAAGCATATATTATATATCATATAAGTATATATTATATATAAGTACATATACTTTTATATGTTATATATTATATTATATATTATATATAAGTACATATATAAGTATATATATTATATATATGTAATTATACTATATATTAATATAAGTAATGTTCTAAGAAATGTCAGACTTACCAGAAAGGATAACTAGGCCAAATAACTGAAATTTACAGAATGAAAGATTTTAGTTCATCTTCCTAACAATTTGAGTTGTCCAAAAATGGAATGGATATCTTTATGATACTGGTTCTCTGACATTGGAGGCCTTCTAACGGAGGCTGCAAATGTCGAGGATATTAATACATTCATTCCACCATGGAGAGGGTTAGACTTTATAACCTTTGGCTTTCCCAAAGCCAAACTGTAAAGTGGGGTGAATAGTAATAGCACTTTCCTCAGGGGTTTGTTGAGAGGATCAAATGATATGATGTCCGTCAAGTGCTTACTACAGTGCCTGGCACATAGTAGGTGCTTTTAAAATGCTTATTCCTTTCTTCTCCCTTTTCCTCTTCTCTTCCAACTCTGAAATGTTAGACTATGTATCTATCTAAGCTTTTCATATTGTATTGTGTTGTATTCTATTGTATTGCAGTTATCCATTCCACATCGTGACTTTCCCCATCATGGTTTTGATACATCATGGGTTGGCATAAAAAGTTAAATGGGGATTTTGGGGGAGTTTTGCAGAAGCCGCAGACAACACATGAAGGCCAGCAGATGACACAGAGCCTATGACTAAATACTTAACCCAAATTTTACAATAAGATACCACAAACATCCCATAAAAGAAAAAGAAAAAAAAATTCAGACTTCTTTTCTACTACAAAGGGAGGGCTAAAAAAACTTATGCAGATTTTCCAGATTGCAGGTGTGTACCCCCCCTAAGCCTGTGATGTAGAACACAACTGCATATTGTGTTGTGTTATGTTGCAGTGTGTTGTATTGTTTCACGTTGCAACACATAATATTACGCCTTTTAAAAATGAGGATAAATGGGCTTTCTGAGATTAATGAGAAGCTATAAAAAAGTAAAGGAAACATTTTAGGTACCTAAGTGCTTGAAGTTGCCCAAAAGACAAAAAGGGAAACTGTACTTCCTGTACTTTAGAAAAGTCTCGTTTTGCAGATATCGTTTTGTGAGCACCTCACTCTCATTCTTGTTTGTCCTTTGTTCTCAAATAGGATCGTGACATCAGGAAAGTGATGCCATGATTTGCAAGTGAATTGGATTTCAGTGAGGGAGGACTGTGCAAAGTCACCAACCTCACTGTGTTCTCTGGAGCCATCTGGGTCCAGTGGCCAGATGTAGATCAGGATGACAAGAGATGGCCCCTAAGCATCTCACCTGATGATATACAAAGGAAGTGTCTCAGGCTGTACCTCACTCAGGTAACATCTTTATTCTGCAGCCTCTTGCAATGTACAGAACCAATTCTCAATATATTTGTGTTTATTTGTGCATGGCTTAATAAGACTTTTTTCCTTGTTTGTTTCATAGGGTCCTAGGATTAGAGCTGCAAGAGAACTTAGAGATCATTGCCTTTTCCAGATGAGAAAACTGAGGCTCACACACATAGAACTTTGGCTCAGATCTCCTGACTACCACCTTCATGTGTTCAGATTGTGATATCCTCCTGGGAAGTTGTCTTATCTTCCACCTCATTAGTATTCTTCCTTTCATTCTGTGCATAATATGGTACAGTATATGCAGTGGAAGCCTAATAAAGAAGTGCTGTTGATTGATTGCTATAAGAAGGATTAAGCTATAGAGATTAAGCTATCAGTATAATTAAGGTAGAAGAAAATGGCAAACCACTCTAGTATCTTTGCCAAGAAACCACTCCCAAAAGGGGTCACGAAGAGTCGGACACAACTAAAAATGATGAAACAACAAAAATAATTAAGGGATTAAAAAACAAACAATCAAACACAACTTGATTTTAAGGCTTATTTTGCTCTGGGTTGGAAATTCAAGATTTAAGTATTTCCCAAGAGGAAGCTGGTATAAGAGGAGATTTGAACACACAACCATAAGAGCTGGGAAAAGCCTTATGATCCAATACTTAACATGGGGTGGATGATGTTTTAGGGCCAAAATGTTCTGCTGTAATTTTTTTTTAATTTAGCAAAATAAATTAAAAAAATACTTGTAAACTACTGCATTTGAAACCCAGGTTACATAGTTTCCATAATAAAGTTTGCTTTCTTTGTCAAAATTTAATTTAATTTATTTCAATTAATGATAATCTACCTTCTCTTTTTCTCTTTCTTTTCCTCCTCCTTTTCCCCTACTGAAAAAGAAAGGCCAAATACTTGTGACAAATGTGCATAGTCAAAAACCGTTTCCTGAAGTGGCCATGTCCAAAAAAATGTCTGAATCTGCACCCTGAGTCCAACACTGTCAGGAGATGGGTAGCATACTTCATTATGAGTCCTTTGAAATCCTGATTGGTCATTACATTGATCAAAGTTCTTAAGTCTTTCAAAGTTGTTTATCTTTACATTGTTGTTCTTGTATAAATTATTCTTCTAATGCTGCTTACTTTGCTCTTTTTTCATATACATAGTCCTGGGTTTCTAAAAAATAGCCAATTTTGTCATTTCTTCAAGCATGATTATTACATTACATGCATATACCATAATTTGTTCTGTCATTCCCTAGTTTATGTACGTTCACTTAGTGTCCAGTTCTCTGCCAACTGCAAGAGAGCTGCTCCAAATATTTTTGTATTTATATAAGTCCTTTCCCTCTTTATTTGATCTCTTTGGGGTATACTTAGTGTTCATCAAATGCAAGCCCTTTGTGTTTGATTACTTCTGTATATTCTATGCCTAATCTGTTACATCGATTTACTTCTTTATTTCTTCACCAGTACAGAATCACTTTGATGATTACTCTTTTGTATAATTTGAGACGAAGTACTGCTAGCTAGCCTCACTTCCTTTTCACTAAAAAAAATTACTTCCCTTGAGATTTGTTCCTCCAAATGAATTTGATTATTTTTTAATAGCCTTATAAAGTAATCCTTTGATAGTTCATTGGTATGACGCTGAAAAAAAGTAAATTATTTTAGGCTGTATTGTTTTTTTTTCTTATATTGGCTCAACCTATTCATAATCAATTATTATTTTTCTAATTACTTAAATCTATATTTGTTTAATAGAGTGTTTTGTAACAGTATTTTTGTAAGTGTATTCATATAGTTCCTATGGGTGTCTTGGGAGGTAGATGCCCAAATATTTTATACATTCTGTATTTTTTTTTAATGGATTTTTTTCCATTATCTCTTCTTGCTGGGTTTTGTTGGTAGTTTAGAGAAATGCTCATGATTTATGTGGATTTATTTATGTATTGCAATGTTGCTGAAGTTACTAATTATTTCAATTATTTTTTAGTTGACTCTAGGGCTCTCTATGTCAACCATCATATCCCCTGCAAAAAAGGTAATTTGGTTTCCTTTTTATTTACACTTATTCCCTCAATTTGTTTTGTCTTGTTATATTGCTCTAGTCAGCATTTCTAATACTATATGAAATAATAAGTTGATAATGGCCATTTTGGTTTTACCCATGATCTTATTGGAAATGGCCTTTATTTTATTCCCATTGTACATTATGCTGGCACTTAGTTTTTGAGAGTTACTACTTATCATGTTAGGAAAGGTTCAGTTATCTTTATGCTTCCTAGTGTTTTTTTTCCTAAACAGGAATGGGCATTGTGTTTTGTCAAAAACTTTTTCTGCATCTAATCATATAGTCATTTTTTTGATTCCTATTATTAATATGATCTGTTATGTTTTTAATTTTATTGATCCAACCTGCATTTCTGGTATAAATCCAACCTGGTCATAGTGGGCAATCTTTGTGATATAATGCTTTTGTCTCCTTGCTAGTGCTTTATTTAAATATTTGTGTCAATATTCATTTGGGCTGTTACTCTATAGTTTTTTTCCCCTCTGTTTTGACTCTCCCTGTTTTAGGTATTGAGACCATATTTGTATCATAGAAGAAATTTGGTAGAACCTGTTCTTTTCTTATTAAAAATTGCTTTTGTAATATATGATGTAATTTTACTTTAAATATTTGATACAATTTATTGGTAAACATGGTCCCAGTTACTATTTTTCTTTTGAAAGAACATTTATGGCTTATTTTCATCATCTTGTCCTGTGTCCACCTTTGCTTTTAAATCAATAGCTATTAAGTTGAAATTTGTCTTCAAAAAAATTTTTTTTTGCTTATGCTGATCATAAGAACTACAAGGGAGATTGCCAACTATGCCATGAAATGATGTTTCTTTTTGCTTTAGATGCATAATGAAACCATATCCATCACTCCTTTTATTTATTTCTCCCAATAAAGTCTGTGAGTTAATCTCCCATGAAGTTGCAACTTCAATATACATCTGATCTAATTTATAATGAAAATTGAATTCATAAGTAATTTAGGATGAAAATGTTAATATTGATTTAATTTAGTTGCTACAATCAATCAGTAAGCATATATTAAGCTTCTATTATTTGTCAGTCATTGTCAAGGACTGAGAATACAAAGACACCCAAAAAAATGGTCCCTGCCTTCTGACCTACTTAAACAAGCTATTGATGCTGGAAAAAAATGGATAAAGGAACTGACATCAACAAAAACTAGAACTATTTTTTTCTATCCTTTTTATTATTTTTACTAGTATTTTATTTTTCCAATTACATGTAGAGACGATTTTCAACATCTATTTTTCTGAAGATTTTGAATTCCAATTTTTTCTCCCTTTCCCTCCCTTCCCCCTTCCCCAAGACATGAAGCAATCTAATATAGTTTATACATGTGCAATCATGTAAAACATATTTCCACATTAGTCATGCTGTGAAAGAAGAAACAAAACAAAAAGAAAAAAACATGAAAAAACCAAGAGAAGTGAAAATAGTATGCTTCAATCTGCATTCAGACTCTATCAATTTTTTCTCTGGATGTTATCACCATTTTCTAAGGAGTCTGACTTGTAAAGTAATTGTTTTAACAAGAAGTCCCCAAAAGCCTCAAAAGCTCAGCTAGCAATCACTGATCTTCTTGCCAAGAGGAAAGAGAGATGGTAGCCAATGGCAGCACAAATTTAAACTATAAACCAAATTGTAGGAGATATTTAGTAAATGTTTTTTGTTTGATTGATCATATGAAGGAAGATTAACAGAGTTTTGGGCTAACTAAAATATAATGTAAAGGTAAGAGGTTTTGTTGCTGTTAGATAGGTATAATAAAGACAGGAACTTAGACTCTGCCTTCTTAACCTGGCCTATTCATATGCTAATAGAAAGACATTTGGGCATGAGGCTAACCTAGTTCTCTGGATCTCCACACACATGCTATAGATTTTTGGAAGGAAGAATCCTAAAATGGGTTAGAGAGCATAGGATTACAATCAAAGATATAA
This sequence comes from Vombatus ursinus, assembly GCF_900497805.2. Taxonomy (NCBI): domain Eukaryota; kingdom Metazoa; phylum Chordata; class Mammalia; order Diprotodontia; family Vombatidae; genus Vombatus; species Vombatus ursinus. The sequence continues at coordinate 11,369,326 of NW_020954559.1, forward strand.
AAAAAAATAAATTTTTTTCCTACTCCAATTTATATAGTTGTCTTGGACCTCAGACCAAGAATTAGCACCAGACAAAGGGTAGTCAAAAGAATAGACAATCTTAACCTTGGAGTATTCTGCTGATGTTTGTTGACTGTCTTGTTGGACAAGGAAGCTCACTGCTTTTGCCTATGATCTAAAGGGACATCAGCTTGCCTTCGTAAAGAGAGGTTTTCTAGCTATATTTCAGGAGCAGAGAGCAGCAAATGGCCCTGAGGAGTTAAAACCCAGAAGATGGTAGCAGAGAAATCAGTGGAGGCAACCAATAGGTGTAACAAAAAGCAGCACAATGACTTTGCCAGAGGATTCTGGCAACTTTGCAGCAGCAAAGGTATTAGTTTCCATAGCCACACATGTGCCCTGGTCAGATATGTTCTTATGTCCTTAATGTGTATTCCCTTGTCACATGTGTTTGCTACGTTTGTGCCCTTCTCCATTGATGTACAGTAATGTATATCTAAGCAGGGATGTCTTTTGTTTTGAACTATTGTGTCTTCTGACTGACTGATAAAAGTAAATGTGTTGGTTGAAGCTGATGAGGGCAGCTAGGTGATGTGGAGGACAGAAGGTTGGAGTTGGAGTCAGGAAATGTGACATATCCTGCCTCACATACTCACTAGCTATGTGAGACTGAGCAGGTCACTAAATCTCTTTCTGCCTCAATTTCTTCATCTATAAAATGGTGATGATAATAGCACCTGCCTCAAAGGGTTGTTATGAGTCTCAAACAAGATAGCATTCTTATATACATACAGATATGTATATTTTTGCAAGCCTTAAAATGCCAAATAAATGTTAGCTATTATGTTATTATTGTGAGCTATGGTTTCAAAACTAGAAGAGATTTTTCTGTGGACCAGTGCATAAAGGGGTCCTTAGGGCATCCTACATGTAAAATCTCATGTAGAAAATTGTTGTCAGTATCATTGTATTAAGTGGTGAAGTAATAGAAGGAAAAACAAATTTGCTATGTAAATCATACTATGGGAAGCTAGATGGCTCAGTGGATATGGCACTGGGCCTGGAGTCAGGAAGACCTCAGTTCAGACCTGGTCTCAGATACTTACTAGCTGGGTGACCTTAGGCAAGTTCACTTCGCTTGCCTCAGTTTCTCTATCTGTAAAATAAGCTGGAGAAGGAAATGGCAAGCCACTCCAGTGTTTCTGCCAAAAAAACCCCAAAAGGTCATGAAGACTTGGACACAACTGAAAAATGACTAAATAACAACAAAAAGCCATAGTATTCAGTGACTTCATGAGTTCATCATATGTATAATTTCATGTTATGAAAACCTTTCCACCACATTTTAAATAGACTGGTTTGAGGGAGTATACAGATCTTCCCATAATTCTCAAAACCTCACACTGTAATTTCTTATAATGCATTACTATAATCTATTACTTTCATATAATGCAGTTTGCTTGGCCATTACCCCGGTTGATGGGTACCTACTTTCTTTCCATTTTTTCTATCATAAAAGTACTGCCATGAATATTTTGGTATTTATGTGAAACAACCCCCCTCTCCACATTTTTGACCTCCTTGGAGTAGATGCTCAGTAGTAGAATGAATAGAAAGAGAGTTAGGAAGCACTGTATGCAAAAAGCACCAAATAACCCCATACAAGTGACTGAAAGTATAGATGATATAAAATCCTGCTGTGATTATTATTTGTTGATTAGAAATAAAAACATTTGGCTCAGTAGAATAGAATGCAGTTTTGAAGGCTCTCTAACATAAGACACACAAGCGTCCTTGATAGATGCAAATATGGCTATAACTTTGTTTAATGATACCCTAATTATCAGTATCAAGAGAAGCACAACAGTTCTGCTTCTGGGAGCCAAGATGGTGGAGTAAGAAGTAAGTTGCTCTCATCCTCCCTTATAAACCTCTGAAGCCCAGGAAAAAACTCTGGAACAGCTGAACCAGCAGAAAGATGGGGTGCAGCAGTCCTGTAGTCCAGAAAGTTTGAGGGATTAATGGGAAAGGCCCCTTTTGCCCTGGGGAAAGGGGAGCAGTACAGAATAGGAGACATCCCAGCAAGCCAGGGGAAAGACCCACTTCAGCATACTGGGAGGAGATACTGAACCTCAGGTGGTGGAGCAGGAAAACACCAACACCAAGACTCCTGAGTGCCTCAGTTTGGGCATGGAAACCAGTGGAAACTGGCTCAGAAAGTCACCATGGCATTCTACGGTAGCCAAGTTTTCCAGTGCCTCAGCAAAACTTTGGGAAGTGCTCCAAAAGGGGAAAGCCCCAGGCAGAGAAACATCTCGCAGCAGCAAAACATCCATCTGAAAGGAGCTGAATAAAGTGAATGGAAAGGCCTGGGTGAGCAGGCAATCTCCAGGGAGCAGACTACCCAATCCTACCTCTAGAGTCCCAGTGTTTCTGATTCCAGTCCAACACCAGGTAAGCTGCCAGAACCCTATAGCCTCCAACTGCCAGCATCAGAGGCTCCAGCACACAAAGCCAGTGACCAGGCCACAGGCTCCCAGCCCAAGAAGCCTAGGTCAGTGCCCTCTGCTCCCCAGCAGGAGTGATCAATCTTTTTAAAGGCCAGAAAATAAGCAAACTCCATGAGCAAAAAGAAATGTACTATAGATTCTTATTATGAGAAGAGTAAAGATCAAGGCAGAAATTCTGAAGAGGACAACAATGTCAACAAACCTACATCTGGAACCTCAAAAGGGAATATGAACTGGTCTGAAGCCCAAAAAGACTTCTTGAAAGAGCTCAAGAAGGACTTTAGAAGCCAAATAAGAGAAGTAGAAGAAAAATTGGGAAAAGAAATGAGAGGTATGAAAGAGAGAGTCAATAGCTTGGAAAAGGAGGGACAAAAATTAACTGAAGAAAACAACTTGTTAAAAAGCAGAATTGGCCAAACAGAAAAGGGGACACAAAAACTCACTGAGGAGAATTCCTTAAAAAATAAAATTGGCCAAATGGAAAAGGAGGTACAAAATATAATAGAAGAAAACAATTTGTTAAAAATTAGAATCGGGCAAATGGAAGCTAATGACTCTATGAGAGAGCAAGAATCAGTCAAACAGTAACAAAAGCATAAAAAAAATAGATAAAAACGTAAAATACCTCATTGGTAAAACAACTGACCTGGAAAATAGATCCAGGAGAGAAAACTTAAAAATTATTGGTCTACCTGAAAATCATGATGAAAAGAAGAGCCTGGACAGCATCTTTCAGGAAATCATCAAGGAAAACTGCCCTGCAGTCCTAGAACCAGAGTATAAAATAGCCATAGAAAGAAACCACCAATCACTTCCTTAAAGAGATCCCAAATTGAAACTGCCAAGGAATATAGTAGCCAAATTCCAAAATTACCAGGTCAAAGAGAAAATACTGTAAACAGCCAGAAAAAAACAATTTAAATATCATGGAACCACAGTCAGGATTACACAGGACCTTGCAGCTTCTACATTAAAAGATTGTAAGGCAAGGAATACGATATTCAGTAAGGCAAAGGAGCTTGGATTACAACCAAGGATCAATTACCCAGTGAAAGTGAGCATAATCTTTCAGGGGAGGAGATGGATATTCAATGAAATAGGAGACTTCCAAATCTTCCTGATAAAAAGACCAGAGCTTAACAGAAAATTTGATCTTCAAATACAAGACTCAAGAGAGACATAAAAAGGTAAAAGACATAAAAAGGTAAACGGGGCAGAAAATCAACAACATGTTAATAAGGGCAAACTGTTTATATCCCTACAAGGGAATCTGACACTTGTAACTCTTAAGAACTGTATTGTTATTATACCATTTTAAAGGGGGTATACATAGAGGGAGTGGGTATAAGTTGACTTTGATGTAATGATAAAAACAATCTAATCAAGTGGGCTAAATGAATCTAAGTAAGTGGATTAATCTGATCTAAATAAGGAAGTGTACTGGGAGAAAAGGAAAGGAGGAGGCAGACAAAGGTAAATTACAGGAAAAGGCACAAACACCTATTACAGTAGAGGGAAAGAAGGGAGGGAGATGAGTATTGTTTGAGCCTTACTGTCATCACATGTGGCTCAAGGAGGGAATAACATAATCAGTTAGGTATAGAAATCTAACTGGCCCTATAGGCACTAGGAGGGAAAAGGAGAAAGAAAAGGGAAGGGGCTAATAGAAGGGAGACAGGTCTGAGGGAGGTAGTGGTCAAAAGCAAAACACTAGTGAGGAGGGAAAGGGAGAAAGGAGAAAGAAAAGCATGACTGGGGTAGGGAACTGGATGGAGAGAAAGACACAAATAGTAATCATAACTGTGAATGTGAATGGGATGAACTATCTCATCAAATGGAGGTGGATAGCAGAATGGATTAAAAACCATAATCCTACAACATATTGTTTATAGGAAACACACTTGAAACAGAGGGACACCCAGGGTAAAGGCAAAAGGCTGGAGTAGAATATATTATGCTTCAGATGAAGTTAAAAAAAGTAGGGGTAGTAATCCTGATCTCAGACAAAGCAAAAGCAAAAATAGATCTTATCAAAAGAGATAAGGAAGGAAACTACATCCTGCTAAAAGGCACCATAGACAATTAAGTAATATTATTACTCAACATATATGTACCAAATGGTATAGCATCCAAATTCTTAGAGGAAGTTATAGGAAGAAATAGATAGCAAAACTATACTAGTGGGGGACCTCAACTTCCTCCTCTCTGAACTAGATAAATGTAACCACAAAATAAACAAGAAAGAAGTTAAGGAAGTGAATAGAATATTAGAAAAATTAGGTATGGTAGACCTCTTGAGAGAATTGAGTGGGGATAGAAAGGAATATACTTTTTTCTTAGCAGTACATGGCACATACACAAAAATTGACCATGTACTAGGGCATTAAAAACCTCACAATCCAATGCAGAAAAGCAGAAATATTAAATGAATCCTTTTTAGATCATTATGCAATAAAAATTGTATGTAATAATGGGCTACGGAAAGATAGACTAAAAATAATTGGTAACTAAATAATCTAATCCTAAAAAATGAATGGGTCAAACAAATCATAGAAACAATCAATAACTTCATTCAAGAGAATGACAATAATGAGACAACATACCAAGACTTATGAGATGCAGTGAAAGCAGTTCCTAGGGGAAGTTTTCTATCTCTAAATGCTTACATGAATAAAATAAAGAAAGAAGAGATCAATGAATTGGGCATGCAATTAAAAAAACTAGAAGAAGAACAAATTAAAAATCCTCAATTAAACACCAAATTAGAAATACTGAAAACTGAAGGAGAAATTAATAAAATTAAAATTAAGAAAACTATAGAACTAATAAATAAAAGTAAGAGCTGGTTTTATAAAAAAAAACAATAAAATAGATAAACCTTTGGTTAATTTAATTAAGAAAGAAAGAAGAAAACCAAATTATCAGTATCAAAAATGAAAAGGGTGAATCTACCACCAAGGAAGAGGAAATTAAAACAATAATTAGGAACTATTTTGCCCCACTATATGTCAATAAATTTGACAATCTTAGTGAAATGGATGAATATTTAAAAAATATAAACTTCTCAGATTAACAGAAGAGGAAGTAAAATACTGAAATAACCCCATCTCAGAAAAAGAAATTGAATAAGCCATTGACGAACTTCCTAGGAAAAAGTCTCCTGGGCCAGATGGATTTACAAGCAAATTCTATCAAACATTTAAAGAACAATTAATTCCAATACTATATAGACTATTTGGGAAAATAGGTGAAGAAGGAGTCTTACCAAATTCTTTTTATGATACAAATATGGTGCTGATGCCTAAATCAGGAAGAGTCAAAACAGAAAAAGAAAATTATAGATCAATTTCCCTAATGAATATAGATGCAAAAATTTTAAATAAAATATTAGCAAATAGATTACAGCAACTTATCATGAGAATAATACATTATGGCCAGCTAGGACTTATACCAGGAATGCAGGGCTGGTTCTATATTAGGAAAACTATTGATATAATTGATCATATCAACAATAAAACTGAAAGAAACCACGTGATCATCTCAATAGATGCAGAAAAAGCTTTTGACAAAATATAACATCCATTCTTACTAAAAACACTAGAGAGCATAGGAATAAATGGAGTCTTCCTTAAAAAAATAAGTAGCATTTACCTAAAACCTTCTGCAAGCATCATGTGAAATCGGGACAAGCTAGAACCATTTCCAATAAGATCACGGGTAAAACAAGGATGTCCATTATCACCTCTGTTGTTCAATGTCGTACTGGAAACGTTAGCTTTAGCAATAAGAGAAGAAAAAGAAATTGAAGGTATTAGAATAGGCAAAGAAGAAACAAAGCCATCACTTTTTGCCTATGACATGATGATATACTTAGAGAATCCTAGAGAATCAAGTAAAAACTACTTGAAATAATAAATAACTTTAGCAAAGTTGCAGGTTATAAAATAAACCTACATAAATCATTGACATTTCTATATATTGTCAACAAAACCCAATAGCAAGAGATAGTAAAAGAAATTACATTTAAAGTTACCTTAGACATTATAAAATATTTAGGAGTCTACCTTCCAAAACAAACCCATGAACACAATTACAAAATACTTTTCACACAAATAAAGTCAGATCTAAATAATTGGAAAAGTGTTAGTTGCTCATGGGTAGGCCAAGCTAATATAATAAAAATGACAATTCTAGCTAAGCTAATTTACTTATTCAGTGCCATACTAATCAAACTACCAAAAATTATTTTATAGAGCTAGAAAAAATAGTAACAAGATTCATTTGGAATAACAATAGGTCCAGAATATCAAAGGAACTAATGAAAAGAAATGCAGGGGAAGGTAGCCTAGCCATTCCACATCTTAAATTGTATTATAAAACAGCAATCATTAAAATTGCTTACTACTGGCTAAGAAATAGAGTGGTGGATCAGTGGAATAGGTTAGGTATGCAAGACACAGTAGTCAATAACTACAGTAATCTACTATTTGATAAATCCAAAGACCCCAGCTTCTGGGATAAGAGCTCACTATTTGACAAAAACTGCTGGGAAAAGTGGAAAAGAGTATGGCAGAAACTAGGCATAGACCAAAATCTCACACCATATACCAAAATAAAGTCAAAATGGGTTCATGATTTAGATATAAAAACTGATACTTTAAGCAAACTGGGAGAGCAAGGAATAGTTTACCTATCAGATTTATAAAGAACAGAAGAATTCATGACCGAACAGGAGTTAGAGAACATCACGAAATGCAAAATGGATAATTTTGATTATATTAAATTGAAAAGTTTTTGCACAAATAAAGCCAATGCAACCAAGATTAGAAGGAAAATAGAAAATTGGGAAAGAATTTTTTACAACCAATCTCTCTGATAAGGGCCTCATTTCTAAAATATATAGAGAATTAAGTCAAATTTATAAGAATACAAGTCATTCCCCAATTGATAAATGGTCAAAGGATATGAAAAGGCAGTTCTCAGATGAAGAAATTAATGAAAAAATGCTCTAAATCACTATTGATTAGAGAAACGCAAATCAAAACAACTGTGAGGTACCACACGACACCTATCAGATTGGCCAACATGACAAGACAGGAAAGTAATAAATGTTGAAGAAGAGGTGGGAAAATTGGAACACTAAAGCATTATTGGTGGAGTTGTGAAGTAATCTAACCATTTTGGAGAACAATTTGGAACTATGCCCAAAGGGCTATAAAATTGTGCATACCCTTTGACCCAGCAATAGCACTTCAAAGGCTGTATCCCAAAGAGATCATACAAATGGGAAAAGGACCCAAATACACAAATGTTTATAGCAGCTATTTTTGTGGTGGCAAAGAATTGGAAATGGAGAAAATGTCCATCAATTGAGGAATGGCTGAAAAAGTTGTGATATATGAATGTAATGGAATACTATGGTGCTGTAAGAAATGATGAGCAGGCAGACTTCAAAAAAACCTGGAAAGACTTGTATTGTCTGATGCTGAGTGAAGTGAGCAGAACCAGGAGAACATTGTACACAGTATCAGCCACGTTGTGTGATGACTAACTTGATAGACTTAGCCCTTCTCAGCAATGCAAGGATCTAAGACATCTCCAAAGGTCTCATGATGGAAAATGCTATCCACATCCAAAGAAAGAACTATGGAGCTTGAATGCAGATGGAAGTATACTATTTACTCTTTTTAAATTCTGTTTTGTTTTGTTTCCTCTTTCTGGTGGTTCCTCCTATTGATCTGAATTCTTCCTTACAACATCACTAATGTGAAAATATGTTTAATAAGAATGTATATGTATAGCCTATAACAGATTGCATGCTGTCTTGGGGTGGAAGGGGGAGAAACGTTTAAAACTCAAAAGCTTGTGGAAGTGATTGTTGATAAATCAAAATAAATGAATAAAAAATAGATAAAAAATAATAACATCATCAATGACAGGAAATCCTTTAATACATATCTATGTAGTACAGCAAAACAAATGTTCACTTTTGCTATATTCATAAATGTATGTCTCTGCATTTGAAATTCATCACCTCTCTGTTAGGAGATTGGTGGAGTATTTCATTTTCATTTTTTATTCATTGTTTATCATTGTATTGATCAGAGTTTTAAAGTCTTTCAAATTTGTTTTCTCTAAAATGTAATCACTTTATAAATTGTTATCCTAGTTCTGTTTGCTTTTATAAAGGACTTCCCAGTTCCTCTGGAAAAAAAAGAAAAAAAAAGAGAAGCACAAAACAGGGATGCTTGCCAAAGATATTTGTCAGTATCATAGAAGATGTCCTTCAGAGTTCAATCGGAAGAAGGATTCCTTATAGATAGATAATGTAGTCCTCCAGATATTTCTGGTTGTGGAGGAAATCGAGCTAGTTACATGAAGTCTCATAATATTAACAAGTCTTTTCAATGAGATCAAAAGGGATTGACCCAACAATTTACAAAAGAAATAAAAAGAATATAGAATGAATATTGTACAGATTATGACCTGAAGTTTAGAAGGGAAATTTATTTGTGTGTGTGCGTGCATGCATGCATGTATATGTGTGTGTGTGTGTGTGTGTGTGTGTATATCAACATAGCTATAATTGTGCAAACAGTTAACACTTACAGGGCTTAAAGGTTTGTAATGTATTTTACATACATTATCTTGTTTAAGTCTCAAACAATCCTGTGAGGTAGGTGCTATTTCTTTTTCTACAGATGAGGAAATTGAGACTGGAAAAGGTTAAAAGACTTGCTCATGGTCACAAAAGTAGTAAATATCTGAGCTAGGCTTTGAACTCCAAGCTGGTCTTTCTGACTCCAAGTCCATGCTTACCTGCTAAGCCAAGCAGCCTCTCAAATATATATATGACAGACACTAAAAATAGATAGTGGAATAGGATCAGAATTACAGGAGGAAAAGAATGAGCTGGATTGCATTTGTGAAATTGGGCAGTACATTCAACAATTCCAAGCTTTCACTGGCACAAAACAATATCCTTTTTTGACAATAATATTCTCTTAGTGATGCTATATGGCTGTAAATCATTTACTACCACAATCTCTAAAGAATCAAAATTGCAGGTGACCTAGAGGGTAATAGAAAGATGCATGGCAGGTATGTTACCAATTGTGATTTGTGTGCAAGAAATGATGTCAAAGACATCATCTAGGAAATGTATGATCAAAAAAGGAAGTGGATCTGTCATACGGGAAGATCAAAGAATAATTGATGGGTAGCAGTGTTACCTACAGAATGTGAAAACGAGAATTACAGAGGGGGGGATGATTTGGATACACTTCATGGTCCAGACAAACTGACTTATTTTCTTTTTCCCTTTCATGACATTCCATCTCTTGACTCTGTCTCTGCCTTTATACAGGCTGTCTGTTTCCAATGCTTGGAATTCCAGCCCTCCTCCTACCTCACCTCTCTCAGATAACACCTCTACTTTCTTTCTAAATACAACTCAGGTACCACATCCTATAGGATGCTTTTTCTGATCTCCCCAGTGCTCTACCCTGCCCCACCCACTTTCAGAAACTAAATATTTTGTGCATATTTATTTGTGTATATGAATAGAATGTCAGCTCCTTGGACGCGTATTTCTTCTTTTGACTTTTGTCTTTGTATTCTTAGGACCTATCACAGTGCTTGACATATAGCAGGTGCTTAATAAATGCTTGTTGAATTGAATGAATTGCATTCTGGAGGGAGTGCTTCCTAGTTCCATTGAACTTTTGAACAATTTTTACATTCCTCCCTCTGAGACAGATTGTGAAGGTAACAAGTGATCATCCTTGTCAATAGTCCTTAGAGTCAAAGACCAATTCTTCAGGAAGAAATGTAGTTTGTACAAACTTCCTTGATGCTTTTCCCGGAAAGTGCAGCATCCAGAGAACATTGTACATAATAATAGCAACACTGTGTGATGACCAACTTTATTAGACTCAGATCTTCTCAGCAATGCAATGATCTAAGACAATTCCAAAAGACTCATGATGGAAAATGCTATCCATAGTTCAAGAGAGAACGATGGAATCTGAATGCAGATTGAAGCATACTATTTTTTTTTGTTTTTTGTTATTTTTCCTTCTTGTGGTTTTTCTCTTTTGTTCTGATTCTTATTTCACAACATGACTAATGTGGAAATATGTTTAATATGATTATACATGTATGGCCTATATCAGATTGCATGCCATCTTTGGGAGGAGTGAAGGGAGGAAGAGTGGAAAAATTTAGAACTCAAAATCTTATAAAAGTGAATGTTGAAAACTAAAAACAAATAAAATAATTAATTAAAAAAAAAGAAAGTGCAACCCACAGCCACTTTGAAGGCTACTTGATTTCAAGGACTTTAGAATGTCGGACCTGATGTTAGAAGAAGTGAAATTCAGCATATGATCTGCTTCTTTCTTCTTGCCTCCCCACCTCTCCCTCTTCTGATAACCCCAATCCATGTGCATGGCAACTGTTGATCTCACTACACAGTCAGAGCCCCTGTGAAGATTAGAGTTATTGGTATGAAGCTTAGATTAGGGCTAGTTTGGAGAGTACAAAGGGAAAAGGTAACAGTTTTGAGTAGATTCAATAATATTCCAATAGAAACATCACAGAATATCAGAGTTGGAGGAGATTTCAGAAGTCATGTGACCCAACTCATTCCTGAACTAAATCAATCACTAAATCAATATTAATCAATCAATTACCAAGCATTTATTGAGTGTTTGCCTAGGCAATGTGCTTAGTTATTGAGACTACAAAGAGAAAAAAGAAAGGAACTACTTTCAGAGAGCTTGAAATCTATGAGGGAAGACAACATGTAAATGTATGTCAGTATATATACAAAATGAATAAAAGATATTTTTATTACCATTTAATACTATTATTAGTATTATAAACAAGGAGGAAGGCATTAGTGCCAGGGTGGGATTAGGAAAGGCATTACCTCTGACATTTATGGTCATCCTGCCATAAATTTAAAATTTGTAGCAATGGGAATCCCACTATCTCTCAAGTTAGCCTATTCTACTTTTGGACTATTCTAATTGTTAAGAAATATTTTCTTTGTATTGAGCCTACATTAAATCCTCTGAGGCCTCCATCTACTTTGCTCTTGGTTCTGCTCTTTGGGTCTAAAAAGAACAGATCTAATCTCTCTTTCATATGACAACCCTTCAAATATTTGAAGACTGATTAGTCTACAATAAACAACTACTACCTATTCCACTCCATTAGGTGTACAAGTGACTTTCAAATTGTACGTTTCACCTTATGTAAATGAGACATTTACCTAACTTGGAAAGCAACTGCATATGTTTAACAGATGTTAATAATACTGTATACGTGTTTTTCCACTCCATTCTCTCCCTAACGATATGTTAGACATTTCAGGTTTCAAAAATATTATAAGAGGGGCAGCTAGGTGGCACAGTGCATAGAGCTCTGGCCTTGGAATCAGGAGGACCTGAGTTCAAATCTGGCCTCAGACACTTGACATTTACTAGCTGTGTGACTTTGGGCAAGTCACTTAACCCAGATTGCCTCAGCAAAAAGCCAAAAAATTATTATAAGAAAGACAGTCCAATTACCAAGTACCAATCTGCAAGACTGGCAAAGCATAATTATGGTACCAACCTGGAAGCAAATTTCTGCAATGGAAACATTTTTTATGTGTAAAAAAATCTAATCATTGCATACTGGGTATCCTAAATCTGGGAAAGAAAATATTTTAAACTGAGGCATATCATATAAGATTTTACAGTTTTCATACCAATATTTCACTGACTCATCCCAAAGACTCTGTGGGGTAGCAAGGCACACATATAATACTAATTCACAGATTGAAAAAGCGAGACTCTAGAGAAACTGTGACTTGTCCAGGGTCCCTGAACTAGAAAACAGGAGAGAAGAATACAATTATTTTGATCCTGACTCTCATATTCTTTCCATAATACCATACTGCTTCCCAGATAATAGTTACATGTAATGCTACTTATCACCTTTTTCACAGGGCTATATGGAAATCAACATAATTATCAATTATGGGAATTACAGCTTGTATAGTATTTTGAAATTTTTGGAGACACTATAGAATTATATAGATGTACAATAATGTGCATTCCAAATCTCAATTCTTCACTATGATCCTTGCCTATGGAGAGATTATTCTGGAAGATTGCTTTTCAGGCATGTGGTAAAGATGATTCTTATTCAGGTTCAGATTGAGTTAACCTCTGACATTCTTTCCAACTCTGAGACTTTATGATTCCTTAAAAGTTTATGATTCTCCCTCCTGAACAATGCCAAACTTGCCTCTTGTTCTCATTAGCCATCTTAAGAACAAGTGAGGAAAGTGCAGTGAATGAGTTATATGAAATAAAAAATAGTGACTTCTCTTTGGAGAGGACCCAAGGATATTGGTAGGTACCTGTTTAGATCAATGAACTACTTAAATCAGAAAATCAATTCATTTTGTTCATATTAACACGTGTATTAAATACCTATTGTGAACAGAACATTGTACATGATGCAGCGGGAGTTATGATTTTTTGATATGACATAGTTCCTAGCCACATAAAGTTTATAGGATTTCACAATTTCTATGTATCTGAGGCAGGGTTTGAACCTAGGTCTTTCTGATTCTAAGCCCAGCAATCTATTCACTAGTGGGAAAGATAATAATCTTCATTTTGGATATGTTGAGTTTGAAATTCCAGTGGAACATTTGGGTTAAGATTTCTTATAGGCAATTTGAGCTATATATCTGGACCCCAGAAAAGAGGGGCAGGAGGCATAAATTTGGAAATTGTTAGAGAAAAGGTCATAGTTGAAACTATATAGAGCTGAATGACATTATCAAAGGAAAATGTGTAAAGACAGAAGAGAAGAGAGCAAAGGACGGAGCCTTGGGAAATACCCATGACAGAGGTCATAGGACCACAGCTTTAGAATCTGAAGGGTCCTTAAACTGCATCTAGTCTAATTGCTTCATTTTACAGATTAGTAACTGAGAGACAAAGAGAGGTGATTCGTCCAAGATCTGAGGGAAAGAGCCAAGATTCAAACTCAGATCTTCTAACTCTCTTGATGTTTGGTAGTGAAAGGTAGGAGACAGATGGGGTGGTAGGTAGCTCAGTGGCATAGAAAAATAAGAGAAAACTTTTTTTAAAAAAAAGTATAATGGGCCTTGATCCAGATTAAGGCAAACTGGAGCGTGATTGTAGGTCAATGGGAAGGAGAGAGTAGAAAGGGAAAGATTAAAGATGCATGGAAGTTAGATTTGGGGGCTGGGAGTGGGAATGATCATTATAATAGAGAACTAATGGAGACATAGAGAATGAGATCAAAGGGGTGGATAGAGGAATTAGATTTAGTAAATTCTTCTCTAACCAGAAGAAAAGGAGGAGAGAGTAGAGGATTAAACTGAGATAGTATTGAGAAAGCGGCCAGGGAAGTTGAAGGAACACTCACTGGTTAGTCCCAGTTTTCTAATGAGATATGGGGCAAAAATTATTTTTAATAAATATGTGTGTGTATGTGCATGTTTGTGTGAGGGATGTGGTTAGGGGCTTAAGGAGGGAAGAAAAGATAGAGTAAAAGAACTGTAAAGCAGCAGGGAGATGAAAGTAGATAATTTCATTCGCATATTAAGATGTCCCTTAAACTCTGGCTCCAACTGGGAAATAAGTGGAGGATGTTCCTTTCTCAAAGTTATTGGAGGTGAATTGAAATATTTGAGTAAGTCATGTCATTGCTTTTGTATATGGAAGCTTTCTCAATTGCTCTAATGTGAATTTTATATTTTTGAAACACTGTCAGAGTTAGAGTGACACATAGTAAAGGGTACCAACAAACACTAAATAGCAACTCTATCTAGAATTTGCAGAATAAAAACTATTCTTATTCAGTTGCAATTATCCAGATCACCCAGTTTTGTAGGCTGATTAGCAAACATTTAGATGATTAGATGACTCCTCAATTTCCACCCTGCTACCCTCATTTTGGATTGCTTTGACTTCCGCACTATGTGCTCACATTAAGTACCTTCCCCTCTCCCATTTTTCAACTTTCTTCTCTGTATTGTTTCCCCCCATTTTACTGTAAGCTTCTTAAGGGCAGGGACTGTCTTTCCTTTTCATATTTGTATCCCCAGCCCTTAGCACAGTTCTTGGCATATAGTAGGCACTTAAAAATGTTTATTGGGTATTGACTATTGAAATAATGTTTTCCCAGAGTTTCCACAGGTAAATGCTTCTGGGGGAGCAGCTTGGCTTAGGAGACTCAGTGTTAGAAAGACCTGAGTTTGAATCCCATTTTTGACATGTACTATCTTTGGGGCCCTGGCCAAATCACTCAACATCCAGGCTCAGTTTCTTCATCTGTTAAATTGGGATAATAATAACATCTACTTCAAGAAATGAATACACACACACAGTGTTTTTCAAACTGAAAGTGTTAAATAATATTAGTTATTATTATTCTGAGAGAGGACATGTATATTACATGTATATATATACATGTTTCAAACCCCTAATTTCTACATAGGTTAGAGTTTCACAAAAATGAAGATAAAGAACAGGCACAAGGAAAGAAGAATGATGGAAGAAAGAAAAGGCTATTAGAAAGAGGACTAAGAATGGAAGTTAACAAGCTGCCATTAATTGTATTTATATTATTTCCTCCTCTTTTAACATGTGACCTGGTTCAATCAAAAGAGGGTGGGTTTGTATGTTGTATATGGAAGGACGTGTGATTTCTGTGGGGCAGAGAGAATGTGGAGCTCAACCCTGTGTACTTGCATAAGAGACTCATTGAGTTGGTTCCAGAGGTTTCTTTGGACAGAAGATTCTCCTGGGAGGAAAGAAAGACTTTGGAATGGCAGACACATATGGGAAATTGGCCTTATCATGTCTCTGGACTTACTTGAAACTCTAGGGACTGCTACAATGGACCTCTTCTGATTGAAACTGTTTTTCTCTTGGTTTGAGCTAAGTTCTTGTGTTGTTACTGGTTGAATAGCACTCATATATCCTTTGGTATATTCTAGTCTGCAAAGTTTCTCTAATTTCTTTTTGCTTGACTAAATGGAATTATTCAATGTTTGTTATGGTCTTCTGTATAACCAGCATTTGGTGAGAATGAGCTAAGCTGGTTGTAAGCTAAAAGCTACTACACCCAATCCTCCCATCCTGAAAGTGATCAGGGATAGTGCCTCTTTTACTTGAATTTCATACTCCTAGACAAAACATGTATTTGAGCTGTGGCAGATAGATATAATTCTAATTCGTGTGGACATACTTATCTTACAAAAATAAATTTTATTAATGCCTTTAGTTTTTATGTTTAGTGGGACAGCTTGATGTTGGGGTAGCCAACCCCACATTGGTATGTGAAGAGTAGTGTTCTTGAAGGGATTACACTTCTTTCAGACTACCTTCAGGTATTCTAGTACGGTGTTGAGAGCATCCCTACCTGAAACATCATCTGAGTTTAAAAAATAAGAGGATGGCAACTTGGAGGAGAGGAAACTTAGAGAAGACATCTTATGAAAAAGGCTCATAGATGATAATAAAGAGTAATTTCTCATATAGCAGAGAAAAGCAGTGGAGGGTAACACCAATGAAAAGAAAGCTTATCAAAATATCTAAACAAGCAAAGTCATTCTAAAGGCATTCAAGAGGGTAAAAAAGAGTCAGCCAGTCAACAAGCATTTATTAAGAGCCTATTATGCTAAGCACTGTGCTAAGTCCTGGGAACACAAAGAAATGTAAAGTCAGCCCCTGTTTTCAGAGATCCCAC
The DNA here is from genome assembly GCF_900497805.2 of Vombatus ursinus. Taxonomy (NCBI): domain Eukaryota; kingdom Metazoa; phylum Chordata; class Mammalia; order Diprotodontia; family Vombatidae; genus Vombatus; species Vombatus ursinus. The sequence goes on from NW_020954559.1 coordinate 11,385,621, forward strand.
ATCTAATGGGGGAGACAATATGCAAATGATTATGTACAATCAAGGACAGGATATATTGGAGGTCATCAAATGAGAGAAGGCTCTGTCTAGCATTAAGGGACATCAGATTATAGAAAGAAAATATATAGAGAATATATAGAGAAATTATCACAATAACCTGTTTCCCCTGTCCATCAAGGATAGTGGAACTACCACACTTGTACCCTAACAGCACAGTTCCAGAGATGCTTACAGAGGAAGTAGAAATTGCACTAAAGAGAACACAGATTGGAAGAACAGATGGATTGGAGTGTGTATTTATATGTATGCATATATATATATGTATAGGTATATACATATGTATGTATGTATATCTGTGTATATATGCACACATATGTGTATATATATTATTATACATAATGTATATGTATAAATATATGTAAATTTGGGATGAAGGCAGTGCAGTTGTGAGAATTGAGGGGCCAACTTACAAGGTATCTAAAGGAAAGGAAGGTACCAAAAGTATGGGAAAAATCTTGGACTTATGATTCCATAAAAAGGTGACCAAGAAAACATCAACAATATTGACCTAGAGGTCTACTCTCCCATCTATACAATATCTTATGGGGGTCATCTACCCATAAATTGAGACCCTTCTTGATGTGTAGATTAATAGGGAACATGTAGGCTTTCTCAAATGACATTCAATAATGGGTCACATCTTTACCATCTCATGTGACTGAAAGATGTAGAGAATATAAGATCCTATTGTACTTTTTGTTAATCGTTCACATTTTGTTAATTAATTAATCCAAATTCACCTTGGAAGAATAAAATGCTGTTTTATAGGTTCTTTACAAAAAGGTGTCACCTATCCATATACCAAAATCATTCATGTGGTAGATGTCAGGTAAATGGCCAGAATGCTCTACTGGTAACCTGTTGATGGTGAGAGATAGGTGGACTACAGCATGTTGGGTGGACCCCTTGTAGCAAACTTTTGGGAGGTCATAGATGGAAGTTACACAGAATGGGGAGGCATGGATGGCTTGTGATCTGAATTATTAGAGGGAATTCCTGAATTGATGAGATCAAATATCCATTTGAATACCCCTTCTGTCATCATATTACAATTACCAAAAATTGGTATAGCCCTTTAAGATTTGTAAAATGTTTCCCATACATGATCTCATATATCTTTATAACAACCCTGTGATGTTATTATTATTCCTGTTTTCCAGAGGAGAAAACTGAGGCTCAGAAGTATTAAGTGCTCACTCAAACACTTATAACAACTCTGTTGACCCAAAGGATGAGAACAAGAAAAGGGAGAAAAAGCAACCAACCTTAACAACCTACAGACCAAGTGGCCTAGAAACAATTGAGAGCAGGCTGTAGTCTTTAATGGATTTCCACTTTTATTCATGTGGGTACTCCCTCAATGAATGCACATTACATTTGATGGTTTAGCTACATACATAATAATGTTTCAGCCATGCACATCTAACTTCGGGAAACATGCAAAGTTGAATGCTTCTTAGACAATTGTTACATTTTATTAAATTGTAAACATGACTAAATTACTAAAATTAAAATTTAATGACATACCTGATATAATTAGCTAGAAATTGAAAAAAAGTATGATGGCAATGTCATGGGGGAGGACAACCAGGACATGTTACGCCTTCGAAATCAACAATTACATAATTATAGTTTCTGTTGATTGAATGGTACAGCGGAAATAGGGCTGAATTAGGAGTCATGGGACCTATATTCCAATGCTGCCTCTCTACCCACATGATCTTGGTTAATCACTTATTAATCTGATTTTCTTGGCCTGATTTTCCTTATCTATAAAATAGGTGGTACTGGTGATGGATCAGAGTAGATTTTTTTTTTAATCCTCTTAAAAAAACCAACTTGATTTAATCAGTCAAGATCTGACTCCTTACCCTCCCACCCCAACCACCTCTCTACCCTGCATTATGAACATAAGAAAAACAAAACCTACACACTTTCATAGTCAATTAAAACACATGTCTGCATCGCCCATGTCTTTAACATATTTATCTCATATCTAAGTTCTTCACTTCTTTATCAGGAGCTAGGTAGAACCTTGATGTAGGTACTATGTTATTGTAATTCCTGTTTTTCCAGAAGAGAAAACTGAGGCTCAGAAACATTAAGTGCTTATTCAAGCATTTATAACAACTCTGTTGATCCAAAGGATGAAAACAAGAAAAGGGAGAAAAGCCTTTAACCACTGGAATCCTGGCTTTTCTTTATGCTGATGAAGAGTTAAGCACAATAACATTCCATCACATTTATATACCATCCTTTCCCCAATTTATTGGCATTGCCTCAGACTCCCATTCTTTGACACCTCAAGAAGAGTTATAGATATTTTTGTACATCCTTAGAATTTGTTTTGTTTAGGATTAATCCCTCTCTTAATCTGCCCTCCTTTTAATTCCCCCTCCCTCTTCTCTCTTTTCCCTTCTATTTCACTGTTGAGTGAAATGTATTTCTGTACTCTCTCTGTCTCTCTCTCTCTCTCATTTAGATGAGTGAGGTCCAAGTGTTAGCTGTTTTCCTATAATCCCTTTTCCTTGTTTGTAAAAATGTCTATTCAGGCACCCTCATTATGGATTCTTATTTCCACTTTTCCCTTTGGTTCTAAGATATCTGGGCAGTTTTCTTTAAAGATTTCTTTTTTAAAAATTTATTTTTAATTTTTAACATGTGGTTTTAAAACTTTGGGTTACAAATTTTCTCCCTTCCTCCCTCCTCACCCACCCTCATTGAAAAGGCAAGCATCTCGATACAGATTATAGATGTGTAGTCATGCAAAACACTTCCATAGTAGTCATGTTGTGAAAAACTAAGTATATTTTCCTTCATCCTATCCTACCGCCCATTTATTCTATTCTCTCCTTTGATCCTGTCCCTCCTCAGAAGTGTTTGCTTTTGATTATCCCCTCCCCCAATCTGCCTTCCCCTCCATCAACCCTCTGCTCTCCTGTCCCCTTACCCCTCTATTTTCCCATAGGGTAAGATAGATTTCCATAACCCATTGTGTATGTTATTCCCTCCTTAAGCCAAATCCTATGAGAATAAGGTTCACTCATTCCCTCTCACCTTCCCCCATTTCCCTTCCACTGTAAAAGCCTTTTCTTGTCTGTTTCATGTGAGATAATTTACCCCATTCTATCTCTCCCCTTCTCCCTCTCCCAGTATAATCCCCTCTCACCCCTTAATTTTATTTTCCAGATATCACCCCTTCATCTTCAACTCATCCTGTGCCTTCTATCTATCTATCTATACATACATATAATTTTTTCCCCTTCCACTATCCAAATACTGACAAAGGACTCATGAGTCACAAATATCATCTTTCCCTGCAGGAATGTAAACAGTTCAACTTTAGTAAGTCTCTTATGATTTCTCTTTCCTGTTTACCTTTTCCATGTTTCACTTGAGTCTTGTAGTTGAAAGTCAAATTTTATATTCAGCTCTGGACTTTTCCTCAGGAATGCTTGAAAGTTCCCTATTTCAATGAATGACCATTTTTTACCCTGAAGGATTACACTCAATTTTGCTGGGTAGGTGATTCTTTGTTGTAATCTTGTCTCCTTTGCCCTCCAGAATATCATACTCCATGCTCTCTGGTCCCTTAATGAAGAAGTTGCTAAATCTTGTGTTATCCTGATTGTGTTTCCACAATACTTGAATTGTTTCTTTCTGGCTGTCTGCAATATTTTCTCCTTGACCTGGGAATTCTGGAATCTGGCTACAATATTCCTAGGAGTCTTCCTTTGGGGATCTCTTTCAGGAAGTGATCGGTGGATTATTTCCATTTCTATTTCACCCTCTGGTTCTAAAGTATCAGGGCAATTTTCCTTGACAATTTCTTGAAAGATGTGTCTAGGCTCTTTTCCTTTTGATCATGACTTTCACATAGTCCAATAATTTTTAAGTTCTCTTTCCTGGATCTATTTTCCAGGTCAGTTGTTTTTTCCAATGAGATATTTCACATTCTCCTATTTTTTTTCATTCTTTTGGATTAGTGTTACAGTGCCTTGATTTCTCAAATTGTCTCTAGCTTCCAATTGCTCCATTCTAATTTTTAAGGAAGTATTTCCTTCAGTAAGCTTTTAGACTTCCTTTTCCATTTGGCCAATTTTGCTTTTTAGGGCATTCTTCTCCTCATTGACTTTTTGGACCTCTTTTGCCATTTGGGTTAGGCTAATTTTTAAGGTGTTATTTTCTTCAGTATTTTTTTGAGTCTCCTTTAGCATCACTCTAAGTTTTTCCTCTACTTCTCTTACTTGCTTCTCAAAATCCTTTTTGTGCTCTTCCATGGGCTGAGACCAGTTCATATTTTTCTTGGAGGCTTTGGATGTAGGAGCTTTGGCTTCATTGCCTTCTTCTGGTTGTGTGTTTTGATCTTCTTTGTCACCAAAGTAAGATAATATAGTCTGACTCTTTTTGTGCTGCTTGCTTGTGATCTCAGCCAATTACTTGAGTTATAAACTCTTTGTTAGGGTAGGGGTCTGTTTCCAGTATGGAGAATATACTGTCCCAAGCCTCAGGGGTTTTGTGCAGCTGTTTTCAGAGATACTTCTAGGGACCTGTAAATATTCAGTTCTTTGAAGGTGCTATGATCAAGGGTGAGGTGTTTACTCCTTTCCATGCTTGTGCTTTGATCTATGGGTGATCACAAGCACTCTTTTCTGTCTTGAAACTATGAGGAGGATTTCCTCTCCACTGCTGTTACAAGCTCCACCATGCCATTGCTCCTCCTTGCCCCAGCACCGCCACCCAGAACTGTGACCCAGATCCAAGCAAGGGCAAAGCAAGAAAATCCTGCACCAACAGAGAGATCCCTGCAATCCCCCTCTGATCAACCACTCAATTTCCCCTCAGTCTGTGCACCAGAAACTCAGGAGGCAGCTGCCGCCCTGGGCTGAGCTCAGGGAATGGAGCTGGAATCCTGCCCTTCTCTCTAACCACCGCAGAAACAGACTTTTCCCACTGACCTTTTAAGTTGTCTTTGGCGTTCACGGGTTGAGAAGTCTGGAAACCACCACAGCTACCTGTGATTCAGTCCTCTGTGGCCTGCTCTAGCTTCGCTGTGGCCTGTGTGCCCACGCCGAACCGCGTTGCTCTCTGAGCCTGGAGCAATATAACTTTCTGATCAACCATCCAGGTTGTCTTGGGCTGGAAATTTGTTTCACTCTATCTTTTTGTGGGTTTTGCTGCTTTAGAATTTGTTTAGAGCCCTTTTTTAAAATAGATATTTGGAGGGTTTTGGGGGAGAGCTCAAGCAAGTCACTATTTTCACACTGTCATCTTGGCTCTGCCCACTGCTATCACCTGAAGATTTCTTGAAATATGATATCTAGGATCTTTTTTTTTTGTTCATGGCATTTAGAGAATCCAATCATTCTTATTTTTTTCCCCCTCCTCAATCTGTTTTCCAAGTTAGTTGTTTTTCTAAGAGATTACCTTACGTTTTCATCTTTTTTAGCCTTTTGACTTTGCTTGAATATTTACTGTTGTGTCATGGAGTCATTGGCTTTTATTTTGTCTATTCTGATTTTCAGGGAGTTTGTTGCTTGGTCAAGGTCTTTGTACTTCTTGCATCAAGTTGTTAATTCCCTTTCCAATTACTGTATTCCATGGCTCTCATTTCTTTTCCAAAATTTTCCTTAAATACTATCATTCTACTTATTAAAAACAACTCTTTTTTTAACTTTTGCTTCATCTTTTCCAGAAACTCTATTTGAGTTTGTGCTCAAGCTCTATTTTTCTTTGAGGCAATGCTTATAGATATATTGGAGTCATTCTTTTTTGTGTTTGTGTTGTTATGATATCCCTGCCATTATAACAGTTCATTATGTTGGGATTCTTTTTGTTGTTGTTTGTTTGTCCATTTTTCCCAGCTTGTTTGTCCATTACTTCCTGACTTTGGGCTTGATGATAGGGTTGGACTCTGTTTTACTTCTGGAGGGAATATCTGGGCCAATCCTGTTACCACTCTCTTGGAATATTGAGTGTTATGTTGTTTCAGGATCTTAGGGACAAGCTGGGAACCTACAAACTGTCATTACTCTCAGAGTGATCTGAACTGGGGAAAAGTCTGATTGTTGCTTCTCTGGTATGAACTCTTCAAGTTGCTGACATGCATTTGGGTCTGAATAAATGTAGACTCTGTTTCTCTCAGCCAACTGATAATTCTGTTGTCTTTTAGTCTGAGATTCCTGCCCTCATTATTTCTTTGAAGGACGAGTTAGATATTGGAAGTGAGCTCCTGCATTGTTCCTGAAATCTGAGCCACATTACTGCTGCTACTGGCTTCTTAACCTCCTCCTTTCTTCATATGCCATCCTCTACCCTGAAGGCCACTGTTCTGCATAGGTCCCTTTCTCACTCCACCTTGGATCTGTGATCTGATACTGGGAAGTGGTTGACAAAAATGCCAGTTGGCACCTGTCTTCATTGCATTGCTCTGGTATGGATCTGAGGATGCCTCAGAATGGGTCTAAGTCCTCCTCAGCCCTGGTGCCTAGTTTTTCCCTGGATGCTTGAGTGTTTCTTGAAGAGCTTACTCTTTGTCTGACCCCATCTCTGGTGTCCATAGACCTCTCTGTCAGTTTTTCTATGCTATACTGGGATGGACAAATGATCACTGTGACTTTTTCTTGATTTCTCTATCAGAATTTGGTTTGGAGAATTTTATAGATCTTTTAGAAGGCTCTTGTGGAGAGGAGCTCACTGTACTGCTTAAAAGTCATCCTTGTCATCTTGGCTCCACCTCCCAGAGTAGAAGATATTTAAAATTCATTCTATATAACTATGACATAGTTCATGTAACTATGATCCTCTGAATAGGGAGTAGAAAATGTGATCCTGTTATTATTCTTAAAAGCCACAGAAAAATTCTTCTAATTATGCTATCTGGGGGCTAGTGATTTGACACATGTTTTTTAAAAAAAGAGCTATGTGATGATTTAAAAATATGGGCTCACTATCATTCCAACCACTTATGGCACATGTGATTATTATCATATATCTTTTATATTCCCTAGTGCAGCGTTCTGATTTTCATCCTATTCATGTACTCCTTTATTTATTATCAACAATGAAATCTTAGCAAGACACTGAACTCTTTGAGATGGTTCAAGGTTCTTTAATTATCCTGCATATTTTTCTTTGCTTTTTCTTTTCAGTATGATCCAATTTTGAAAAAAAAAACTTTCCATATTTATGACTATTGTAACAATTATATTTAGGATTTCTTTTCAAATTGACAAGAAGGCTGCTAAAGAGTATTTTTTGAAAGATACTTGCATCAGTGATTGAAGCCCTTCTGGATAAAAGTCCATTGTCCAATGGCTTTGATACCTCTGTCACTCTTCTCAATTCAGACCTTATCTTTGTGCTCAAGGACAGTGAGTCTTAGTTACTATCAAATTCAGACTTAAGTTTTCCATCTTTTTTCTCTAGTGTTATCTTTGTTCTGCTTTTCTTAAAATCTTGATTTATATGTTAAAATCTGCCTGAAACAATGATTGCAATTATTTCCTTTATGATCTAAGTTTGTACTTTTTGAACTTTAAGGAATGCACAATAAAACAGTCAGTCTGTATTCAACCTCCACAGTGCCCAACTAGATTCAAATGCTTTCTAAGTCCAACTTATATTTTTGTTTCTGAGTTCTCAATATTTTCGCTTGCCACTGAATGGAGAAGGGGTAAGACTTCATGAGAAAAAGTTTTATATCTTTGGTGTTTGAAGAGTCAGTCTGGTAAATGCCAACTTACATTGGAATGACAAAAGCTCCTCTTAGAAAAGTTAATGGAAGATTTGGGCATTGTGCTAAGATAGTGGAATAAGGCAGAAAACTACCTGGTGCTCCCTAATCCCCCCACAAATAACTGAAAAGAATGCCTCAAAGTAAATTTTAGAATGGCAGAAATATTTAAAAGTCAAAATAAAACATTCATCCAACCTAAGAAAACTTTGGGAAGATGTTTGGAAAGCTCTGATCTCCCAGGGTGGTGGTCTGACTTAACTGAAGTGCAGCTACCTCTGGATGCTAAATCAACAAACAACAAGCCCTGAGGGCAACTATATAGTTGGCAGCCTGAGTTTCAGGAGCTTTCTCCACAGATGATCTGGCGGCAGATCTGCCGAAAATTCCTGGAGCTCTCCACAAGGCCCAGGTGTGCTGACAAGACCAGTTTCAGGCTGTGGCTGTGGGATTGGGGCTCTGCTGGTTGTCAGTCACAGGAGATCAGAGGTTCTGGTTTTGGTTCCAGGGCAGAGGGGTGAGCTGATTCTTGCAATATCTGGAGGGAGCACAGGAAGCAAGAGTGTTTGTGGTAGCAGCCAGGCTGAAGGCTCTGGTCATAGTTCAGGGGCTAAGAGGAGTACCTGAAGGCACCTATTGACCAAAGGATGAGCTAGAGAAGCAGTGACTACACCTGGGCTTGGATTATAGAATATTGGAAGAACCAAGAGATCAAAGATAGAGTTCAGAAAACCACAGCATGAAAAATCTGAAGGCTGAGACATTATCCCCTAAACTCCAAGAGCAAAACCCATCTATAAAATAAAGTTAACAGCCAAGAAATAGGTCATTAAAATGAGCAAAAAACAGAGGAAGAACCTCTATGGAAGACCATAGATAGCTACTATGGTGACAGAAAAAATTAGGATTCAAACTCGGAAGACATCAAAACAGCTTCCTGTAAAGCTTCAAAGAAAAATGTAAAATGGCCACAACTACAAAAAGACTTCTTGAAAGAGCTTAAAAAGGACTTTAAAAATCAAATAAGAGAGGTCAAGGAGAAATTGGGAAAAGAAAGAATCAATGCAACAAAAGCAAGAAAATTGTGAATATAAAGTCAATTGGAAAGACATCCAAAAACTTACTTAAGAAAATAACTACTGGGGTAGCTAGGAGGTATAGTGGATAGAGCATTAGCCCTGGAGTCAGGAGGACCTGAGTTCAAATCTGGCCTCAGACCAGACACTTGACACTTACTAGCTGTGTGACCCTGGGCAACACTTAATCCCAATTGCCTTGCAAAAATTTTTTTTGCAACTCCTTAAAACTTAGAATTGGGCAAGGAGAAGCTAATGACTTCATAGGACATAAAGAAATAATAAAATAAAATCAAAAGAATGAAAAAAGAAAGGAGAATGTGAAATTTCTCATTAGAAAAACAACTGACCTGGAAAATAGATTGAGGAGAGATAATATAAGAATTGTCAGACTACCTGAAAGTTATGAGCAGAAAAGAGTCTAGACATTATATTTCAAGAAATCATTAAAGAAAATTGCTCCAAAGTTCTAGAACTAGAGAGTAAAATAGAAATTGAAAAAAATCCACTGATCATTGCCTGAAAGAGATCCTAAAATGAAAATTCATGGTAACATTATAGCTAAGTTTCAAAGATCCCAGGTCAAGGAAAAAAATATTATGAGCAACTAGGAAGAAACAATTCAAGTACTGTGGAGCTACAGCCAGAATAACAGAAGATTTAGCAACTTCTACATTAAATGACTAAAGGGCTTGAAATATAATATTTCAAAGAGCAAAGGAGTTCAGTTTACAACCAAGAATAACCTACCCAGCAAAACTGAGTGCAATCTTGCAATGGAAAAAAAAATAGATATTTAATGAACTAAAGGACTTTCAGGTATTTTTGAGGAAAAGACCAGAACTGAACAGAAAACTTGACTTAGAAGAATCAGGAGAAACATAAGAAGGTAAACATGAAAGGCTAATCATAAGGTACTGAATAAGGTTAAACTGTTTACTTCTTACATGGCAAAATGATATTTGTAATTCTTAAGAATGCTCTCATTACTAGAGTAGTTCAAAAGAGTATACATAGATTGAAGGCTTGGGGTTGAGTGGATTATGATGGGATGATCCTAAAAAATAAAATTGGATAGGGAGAGGTAAAATGGAGTAAATTATCTCATACAAAAGAGGTATGAATGGAAGAACCATCATAATGGGGGGGGGAGTATTTGGTGGAGGGTGGGTAGTGTTTAAACCTTATTCTCATCAGACCTGGGTTAAAAAAAGAACATACACATTTAGTAGGGCATAAACATTTTCTTAACCTATAGATAAATAAGAGGGCAAGGGGATAGGATAAGGAAGGGACTTTTAGAAGGGTGTGCAGATTAGGTAGGCAGTGGTCAGAAGTAAATGAGATTTCTGAGGAGGGATAGAGTAAAGGGAAAGAATAAAGAGTAAAAACAGTGAGGAAAAGTAGAATGGAGGGAAATACACAAGTAGTAATTATAACTTTGAATGCAAATGGGATGAACTCATAAAACAGAAATAGATGGTAGAATGTATTAAAAACCAGAATCTGACCACATATTGTTCACAGGAAACATACTTAAAAATAAGAGACACAAATAGAGTGAAAATAAAGGACTGGAATAGATTTTTTTTAATGCTTCAGCTCATGTAAAAACAAAGCCATGGTAACAATTATGATCTTAGAAAAATTTAAAGCTAAAATAGATTTAATTAAAAGAGATAAACAGAGAAACTACATTCTATTAAAAGGTGCCATAGATAATGAAGTAATAGCAATACTAAAGATATATGTACCAATGTTATAACATTCAAATTTTTAAAGAAAAAGGTAAATAAATTAGAGGTGGAAATTACAAAATAGTGGGGGATTTCAACCTTCCCCTCTCAGAATGAGATAAATCTAGTAAAAAAAAAAGAAGTCAAGGAGATTATTAAAATCTTATATAAGCTAGATATGATAGACATCTGGAGAGAACTGAATGGAAATAGAAAGGAATACACCTTTTTAAAAAAACCCCATATATTAGGGCATAAAATTTTATGTTAAATGCTATGTTATGTTAAATGAAGAAAAATTAAATGCATCCTTTTCAGATCATAATGTAATGAAAATAACATTTATTAAAGGACTCTGGAACACAGATTAAAAATTAATGGGAAAATAAATGACCTAATCTTAAAGAATTGGTGGCTTAAAGAACATCATAGAAACAAAATTAATTTTATTAAAGGAATGAAAATAATGAGACAACATATCAAAACTTATGTGATACAGCAAAAGCAGTAATCAGAGGAAAACTTATATCTGAAAACTCCAATAACAATAAAATAGAGGAAGAACAAATCAATGAATCTGGCATGCAATTAAAAAAACTAAAAAAATTACAAATTAAAAATCCCCAATTAAACACCAAATTGGAAATCCTGAAAATTTAAAATGAGGTTAATAAAATTAAATGTAAGAAATTGAATTAATGGATAAAACTAGAAGTTGGTTTTATTAAAAAAATTAATAAAATAGATAAACCATTGGCTAATGTGATTTTTAAAAGAGAAAAGAAAAATCAAATCAGTATTAGTATTAAATTATTATTAAAAATGAAAAAGGTGAATATACACTAATGAAGAAGAAATTAAAGCAATTATTAGGAGTTATTTTTGCCCAATTAAATGGCAATAAACTTAACAATTCAAGTGAAATGAAATAATTCTCACAAAAACATAAGCTGCTCAGATAAACAGAATAGGAAATAGAATATCTAAATGAACCTATTCTGGAGAAAGAAATTGAACAGGCCATAAATGAGCTTCCTAAGAAAAAAAGCAGCAGGACCAGATGGATTTACAAGTGAATTCTACTAAACATTTAAAGATCAACTAGTTCTAATATTAAATAAATTACTTGGAAAAATAAGTAAAGAAGGAGTCCTACCAAACTCCCTTCATGAAACAAATATGGTGCTGATACCTAAATCAGGAAGAGCAAAAACAGAGAAAAAAATCCTAAAGAAGACCAATTTCACTAATGAATATTGATGCAAAAATCCTAAATGAAATACTAGCTAGGAGACTACAAAAATGTATCACAAAGATTATACATAATGACCAAGTAGGATTTATACCAGGAATTCAGGGCTGGTTCAATATAAGGAACACAATTAATATAATTGATTTAATAAAAATCACAAAAGCTTTAGACAAAATACAATACTCATTCATATTAAAAAAAGACTTGAAAGCATAGGTATAAATGGATTTTTCCTTAAAATTATTAGAAACATCTACCTAAAACCATCAGCAAGCATTATCTGTAATGTAAGCTAGAAATCTTTCCAATAACATCATGAGTGAAACAAGGATGCCTAATTATCACCAATATTATTCAATATCATACTTGAAATGCTAGCAATAGGAGTAAGAAGAAAATGAAATGGAAAGAATCAGAATGGGCAACAAGGTAATAAAACTAACTCTTTTTGCAGATGATATTATGGAATACTTGGGAAATCCTAAAGATTCCACTAAAATACATGTGGAACAATACTTTTTAGCAAAGTAGCAGGTTATAAAATAAACCTACATAAATTAGCATTTCTATATATCACCAGCAAAGCCTTGCAAGAAGAAATAGTAAGAGATAGTTCATTTAAGATAATCATAGACAATATAAAGTATCTGGAAGTATACCTTCCAAAACAAACCCAGAAACTATATGAACATAATTATAAAACACTTTTATACAGATAAAGTCAGATTTAAATAATTGGAGAAATATTAATTGTTCATGTGTGGGCCAAACCAATATAATAAAAATTACAATTCCATCTAAATCAGCCAACTTATTCAGTGTCATCTCAATTAAATTACCAAAAAAATTATTTGATTGAGATAGAAAAAAATAATAAAATTCATTTGCAAGAACAAAAGGTCAAGAATATTAAAGGAATTAATGAAAAATAATGTAAAGGAAGGAAGTCTAACAGTGCCAGATCTTAAACTATATTATACTGTGGTAATTATCAAAATTCTCTGGCACTGGCTAACAGAATCATGGATCAACGGAACAGAGTAGACCTACAACCGCCAGTAATAAATTATTATAGTAAATGATTATAGATGAAAAAGTAAAGATTTAAGCTTTTGGGATAAGAATACACTACTTAATAAACATTGTTAAAAAAAACTGGAGAGCAGTCTGGCAAAAATTGGGTATATTCAATATCTCATACCATTTACCAAGATGAGGTCAAAATGGATACATGATCTAGACACAAAGGGTAAGTAAATCAGAAGAACATGGAACATGTTACATATCAAATTAATGGACAGGAGAAGACTTTATGAATAAATAAGAGATAGAGAACATTGTGAAATATAAAATGAATAATTTTGATTACATTAAATTAAAAAGGTTTTATAAAAACAAAATTAATGTAGCCCAGATTAGGAGGAAAGCAGAAAATTAGGAAAAAAATTATAGAAAGCTTCTTGGATAAAGCCTTCATATCTCAAATATATAGAGAACTTTGTCAAATTTATAAAAAATATGAGTCATTCCCTAATTCATAAATGGTCAAAGGATACAGGCAGGCAGTTTTTGGAGGAAGAAATAAAAGGTATACATAGTCACATGAAAAAATGCTCTTAATCATGATTGGTTACAAAAATGCAAATTAAAACAATTTTGAGATACTTTTCACACCTATCAAATTGACTAAAATGATAGAGGAGGAAAATTATGAATGTTGGAGGGGATGTGGAAAAATTGGGACACTAATTCACTATTGGTGCGTCTGTGAATTGATCCAATAATTTTGGAAAGCAATCTGGAATTATGCCCAGAGAATTATAAAACTGTGTACTTCTTTTGACCCAGCAGTACCACTATTAGTTCTGTTTCCTAAGGTGATCAGGGAAAAAGAAAAAGGCTCTATCTGTTTTAAAATATTTATAGAAGCTCTCTTTGTGGTGGCAAGAAACTGGAAATTGAGGAGATGCCCATCAACTGGGGAATGGTAGAACAAGTTGTGGTATATGATTGTGATGGAATACTACTGTGCTGTAAGACATGATGAGCAGGTTGATTTTAGGAAAATGTGGAAAGACTTGCATGAAACAATGAAGAGTGAAATGAGCAGAACCAAGAGAACATTGTATACAGTAGTAGCAATATTGTTTGAAAAGTAAATATGAACAACTAAGTTGTTCTGAGTTACATGAATATTTAAATCAACTAAAAAGCAACTATGAAGGAAGATGCTATACACCTCCAGAGAAAGAAGTGATATATGGAACTATGTTTTGTATAGTTTTCACATGTATGTCTGTGTCAACTATTGACCTTCTCTAGTGCAAGGTTGGGAGAGATGGAAGCAAGCAGCTCGGACTCAAATGTAACCAAAAAAAATTTAAAAAATTAAATCAAAGAGGTCAATGCTAAAGTGTTTGCAGGCAGGAGAATTGTGCCTGGAGTACTTCATATTTTGCTATATCAATGACTGGAATGCCTTTTTCTATATAGTTTGGAGTGTTGAGATGTACATTGGATCCTGTAGCTCAAAAGGGTGGCAGGAGCTACACCCAATATTTTTCTCTTTCTGTGAGGAAGGGGAACTAAAATTACTTCACTATAACCTGGACTTCAAGTTTCCCAGATTACTCTGACTTGGAGTATTTTTTGGCAAAATCTTCAGAAAACTCAGCTGAACAAATAGTAGTGTCTGTAGGGACCTCTCAGGCTTTCAAGGTTGAAGACAAGTTTAACTTACTTCTTTAAAGCTATTTATGATTGTAATTTTAGAGACTATTTTGTTTCCTCTGATCTTGATAATATTCTTTCTATAGTTTGCTCTGATTAAACTCTGGCAGCCTTAGAGAGAATAAGCTTGAAATATTATCAAGTCTTGATTCTTCATACTAATGTAAGGGAACAGAGACGTGGATCATTCTGAAATGGGATCTGGAAATAGGAGATAACAGGAAAGAAATGTATCCTTGGATTTGAAATGTATGTCATGCTTCTTCTCTGCATCCCATCCCTCCCCTCTCCCTAAATGTTTCCATTTAGGCTTAGTATGACATTAAAGACTAATCAACTTGAATAAGTTTAGATTCACAAATAAGTCAGTGGAAAAAGCATTTATTAAGTGCCTACTATGTTCCAAGTCCTGAGACTACAAATACCAGGTGAAACAGTCCCTGGTTTCAAGGAGTTTACTTTCTGATCAAGGAGTGGGAGATGGGCAGCATATATTTGAGGGAGTGGTCAGGGAAAGTGTCTGGGGTCAAGGGCACAGTGAGTTGATCATAGAGCAGGCAATTTACACAACTCTTTCCTGGAACAATGGAAATATGGAAATATTGAAGTATTGATTTAATTAGGAAGTCCAGAGCAAGAGATGAAAAGAATGAGGAGAGGAGGATGGGTTTGAAAGGTGCATACAAAGTAGACAGACGGCGCGATGACTGGGATGGATGACTGGGTGGGCTTTATTCTGTGTATATGTGGTATATTCCTACGTATTTACATGTTGTCTCCCCCATTAGAAATGTGAGTTTCTTGAGGTTAGGGACTGTTTTTGCCTGTCTTTGTATCACCAGCACAATGCCTGTCACAGATTAAGAATTTAATAAATGTTTACTGGTTTACCGTTGACTGATTGATTGATTTGCTTCAGCTAGATATTGGGCTCATTGAGTTTGTGCCCTCTCTCATCAATCAAGACAACTGAACTCCAGTGCTCTAGCTGATGAGCGGATTACTTCTTCCCACCCTAGACTTAGGTTAAATCTTCACAGTCAGTATATTCATAGCTTCAGGATCATTGAGGACCAGCAGCTTTTCCTGTTAAATATATATTCTTAATTTCATTTATTATGTACATTTCATATTGAAATTAGTTCGTATTCCATGGATACCCACCATTTGATGGAAGGAGATAGGAGTGGAAGGGCACAGAAACCTTTTGCTCGATCATAAGAAGCCAATGTGGAATAATGGATTTTCTATGAACAATCTTATAACTTGCCATTGCCCATCAAGGATTCACCGTTCCTCTACAAAGCAGGCACATGAGTCTCAGTGATATCAGGACACTTGCAAGAGTTTCCAGGGGTTGGCAGCTACTTCTTTTGCTTCCTTCCTGCTGCATACAAGGGTAATTATGGAGAGAGAGAGAGAGATAGAGAGATTGGAGGGAGAGGGAGAGAGAGAGAGAGAGGAGAGACAGAGAGAAAGAGAACAATTTTGAAAACTTTCATAAATGGATGAAGAATGAAATGAATAGAAGGAGAACAATTTATACAATAGCAATAATGCTGTGAAAACCAACAGCTTTGAAAGCTGTGTGTGTGTGTGTGTGTGTGTGTGTGTGTATGTGTGTGTGTGAAAGAGAGGGAGACAAAGAGAGACAGATACAAAGAGAGGCAGAGAGAGACAAAGAGAGACAGAGAGATGAGGGGGAGAGAGAGAGAGAGAGAGAGAGAGATTGGAGGGAGAGGGAGAGAGAGAGAGAGGACAGACAGAGAGAAAGAGAGAGAATAATTTTGAAAACTTTCATAAATGGATGAAGAATGAAATGAATAGAAGGAGAACAATTTATACAATAGCAATAATGCTGTGAAAACCAACAGCTTTGAAAGCTCTGTGTGTGTGTGTGTGTGTGTGTGTGTATGTGTGTGTGTGAGAGAGAGGGAGACAAAGAAAGACAGATACAAAGAGAGGCAGAGAGAGACAAAGAGAGACAGAGAGATGGGGGGGAGAGAGAGAGAGAAAGAGAGAGAGAGAGAAAGAGAGAGAGAGAGAGAGAGAGAGAGAGAGAGAGAGAGAGAGAGAGAAGGGGAGAGCACTACTCCTTGGGCCTTTGGTCAAATGCCCAATTGCCTTTAGGGCAGCCTGATCAGGGCATGGGGCACATCTCACTTGGTACCTCCTCCTTGGGATTCTAGGCCTTTGTGATTTCAAAGCATGATTTAATATCCATTTGTTAGTTCAGGCTTTTGCCATCAAAGCCGCTTTCTCAACACTGCTAATCTGCAGACTTCAGAGGATAATCCTAGTCATTATGCACACTATGCAAATGCAGGACTATTTTATCCTCTTTTGTAACTCCCGACACCCTGACCTTATCTTGAAACTTCCTTGGTTCATTTCTCCCTTGGCATTTTCTTCACCTGAATTCAATAGCTGGAAGGTTCTGCTATTTCAATTTTATTATTCTGTGTCTCTCCTCTCTTCCTTTTCACCTGCAGCTCAGAAACATTTTTATTAATTTATTTTGATGTTCTTTGTAGTGGGGTTTGTGCATGAGCTGAGATCTTCTAATCATGGGAAAGATGCTAGGGATTCTGTATTGGCCCACCACTTGATTTGGAGCAGTGCTTTTACAATGGGTCCCACTCTCCAGCCAGACTGGAGACTCTGCTCCCTTTATCTAATATGGCATCACACACTAGAGCAGCCTTTTTCCACTGACTGTGCACCTGGAACTGGAGTTGTCTTTAAAATGGCGTGGCTTTGCAATGGCTTGGGTTTTTGTTACGTTCCCGAGAAAGAAAGTGACTCTTTTCCTCACAGTATATGCCAATAGGTGAGAACCTAAGGGTTTCTTTCTTCCCCTTCCCCAACTCCTTAGATCAAATGGCCCCAAGAAATTGGTTTGGATCTTCAACTTTTTCATTCTTTTCCATTCACCTAACCTCTATTAGATTCTGATACTTTTCACTGAGGTGGGTCACCTTGTTCTTGCTGTATCTAGTATATTTGAAGCTAACAAGGTGTTTTTTTTTAATCAATCAATACAAAGGGACCATATATTCTCATTAAGTCACCTTCTTATCTTGGATAATTCTTATCTCTGACTTATAATAAATTCTTCATAGGGCATATATCCAACATGCTGAAGGCTTTCTCTGATTCTTTCAGTATCTTATAGTTAACAGTCCAGCACAACAGTCACTGTCTACATGGCTTACCTACCTTCTTTTTTGTTAATGTTGACTTTTTTACATGACTTTTTATATTTAAAAACTGTTACAATATCAATATTATAAAAATGAACAATTTTGAAAATTTTCATAAACAGATAAATGAAATTAATATAACAAGGACAACAATTTACACAATAACAATAATACTATAAAAACCAACAGCTTTGAAAGCTGTAAGAATTATATAATCATGACAATGATCATTCATGATTCTAGAGGAATGATGATGGAACACACTAGACATTACAAGGGAGTGATGGATTTAGGGTACAGAATATCTATATCTATCTATCTAGATAATTTTATATATATAATGTATACATGTATATATATATACATATGCAGAGACATTGAAGGAATTTGTTTTGATTGACTATGCATATATGTTATAAGAAATTTGTATTTATTATTCTTTTTCAATGGGGTTGGAGGATGCGAGGGAGATAAAATAAATTCCTTTTATTTTAAAAGTATAGAGGTGGCACATTCAATTAGCTTTATACACACTGAATTTCCATCTAATTATAATTCAAAAATTTTATCAATTTTATATCCTCTTTCAGTTTAAAGGGATCAAACTTAAAGCCAAATGACTCAGTGACTAGAGGGTGGTGTAGTCTCTCAGACAAAAATACTCAGTATTTGAAGCATACAATGAGTATTATAATAATAAGAATATAATAAATATAACATATTATTAATATATTATATTATAAAATATAGGTATAATAAAAATAAGAATATAATAATACAGCATATTTGAAGTATACAACAATTTCATTTACTTTCCTTCATCTATGTCAGGATTCCAGCATCTAGGAAATTAAACTGGAAAATCAGTAGACGTCTACTTGACTATGTGGAGAGTAATTGCCTTTTCAGAGACATTAGCTTCCCCAGATAATTTCCAATCTCTTGGTATTTTTCTTGGTATTCTTTTTTTCTTCTCTCCTCCCTCCCCGCCCCCCCCATTTCCTGGCCTTCCTCTTCCAATGTGTTAGATTCCCTCCACTGTCTTTTTGGCTACTGAATTCTAGATGAACTCTTTGTGAGTTCAGTATTGACCTATACCATTTATAGGAATTGCTCTTCCTCTCAAGATTGAAGTACCTCACATTTATAACAGACATTCCTCCAAGACAGATTTTTTTCTCAATTAGTTTTATTTTAAATTAAAAAAATTTTAGATAAGCAACAATCCACCTTTTCTCTCTCCTGCCCTGATCTTCTAATTGAGAAAGGAAGAAAAACAAAACCCTTGTTACAAAAATTGTGGAGACACGCAAAACAAAACTCCTCATTGGCATGTCTGAAAAAAATTTCTCACTTTGCACTGAGTCACCTTGCTATGAAGAGGTGGGTAACATGTTATATCATTGTGTTGTTGTTGTTCAGTCATGTCTGACTGAACCCAATTTGTGTCCCCATTTGGAGTTTTCTTGGCAAAAATACTGGAGTAGTTTACCATTTCCTTTTCTAGCTCACCTTACAGATGAGGAAACTGAGGCAAACAGGATTAAGTGACTTGCTCAGGGTCACACAGCTAGTAAGTGTCTGAGGCTAGATTTGAACTCAGGTCTTCCTGACCCCAGGCCTGGCACTTTTTCCACCGCCTTCTAGCTGCCCTACTGTTTAGTTCTCTGGAATTGTGTTATTTGTTAAGCTGGTCACAGTCTAATCTTTTTAAATTATTCCCTGGTTCTGCTCACTTCATTTTATATCAATTAATATGTCTTTAGGTTTCTCTGAAACTATTTTCTTCATCATTTCTTACAATAGCATGATACTATTCTATTATATTTATATACCAAAACTTGTTGAACCATTCCCTAAGTGATGGGTACCCTTTCAAGTCTCCAATTATTTGCTCATGCAAAAAGAACTCTAAGTCTTTTGTATACCCTTAATTAGAGTTTGTTTTTGCTTAGGATTAATCTCTCCTTTAATCTACCCTCCTTCTAATTACTCATTCTTCCTTCTTCGCTTCCCCTCCTATTTTCCTCATCAGTGAAATTTATTTCTGTACCCAACTATGTGTATGTGTATATTCTTCCCTTCTAAGACCAGTTCAGCTCAGAATGGGGTTCAAGTGTCAGCTGCTCCCCCTCACCCTTCCTTGTTTGTATAGACTAACTTGCATATCTTGTTTATGTGGAATAATTTTCCCTAACCTCCATCTCTTCTCCCCACTCCCACCCCCCTGTGAATTCCTCTTTCCCTTCATTTCCATTCTTTTTTTTTCTTTTATTTTGGAGGTAATAGGGGTTAAGTGACTTGCCCAGGGTCACAAAGTTAGCTAGTAAGTGTCTCAGGCTGGATTTGAACTCAGGTCCTCCTGACTCCAGGGCTGGAACTTTATCCACTGTGCCACCTTGCTGCCCGTATTTTCATTCTTTTATAAAGATCTCAAGATATAACAAAATCACTCTCAGATCTTCTGTCTAATTAGAGTCCCTCTATGATCATTACTGATAGGGACTTAGTGGGGAATGTATATGTATTACCTGCCAATATTAGTATGTGAGCAATTTATCTTTGTTTAATCTCTTATGCATGACATTGATGTTTACCTATTTGTTTCTCTTGCCTCCTAGATTTGCACTTCAAAGTTTTTACTTAGCTCTGGTCTTTTCCTCAAGAACACTTGGAAATTCTATTAAAGGTCATTTCTTTTCATCTGTAGGATTATGCTAATTTTTGCTGGGTAAATTATTCTCAGCTATAATCCTATTTTATTTTCCCTTCTGGAATGTCACATTCTAAGATCTCTATTCCTTTATAGTAGTGACTGCTAAATCATTGTGATCCTGAATGTGGCTCCTCAGTACTTAAATTCTTTCTTTCTGGCTATTTGCAGTATTTTTTCTTTGACCTGGAAGCTTCAGATTTTGGCTATAATGTTCTTGGGAGTTTTAATTTTGGGCTTTCTTTCAGGAAGTGACCAATGCATTCCTTTTATTTCCACTTTGCCTTCTGGTTCTATAAGGTCTGGGCAATTTTCTTTCATGATTTCTTGAAATATAATATCTAAGCTCTTTTTTTGGTCATGGTTTTCAGGTAGTCCAATGATATTTAAATTTTCTCTCTTTGACCTATTTTCCAGGTAAGTTGTTATGAGGTACTTTACATCTTCTTTTTTTTTTCCCTTAATCTTTTGATTTTTTTTTTTTTTTATATTTCTTGTCTCTTGAAGTCATTAACTTCTGTTTGGTCTATTCTAATTTTCAGTGAATTTGTTGCCTATGCAAGGTTTTATATCTCTTGTGCCCCACTGTTAATTCCTTTTCTAATTCTTTTCTTTCATAGTTCTCATCCCCCCTTTTTTTCCTCTAGTGCTCTCATTTTACTTATGAAAGTATTTTAAAGCTTTTTTTTTTTAACTCTTGCCTCATCTCTTCCAGGAATTCTAGTTGAATTTGTGCCTAAGCTGTGTTTTTCTTTGAGGCTTTGCTTGTAGATATTTTGGACTCATTTTCTTCTGGTTTTATGTCTTGAGCATCCCTGTCACCATAACTTTTTATGGTGGGATTATTTTCTTTGCTCATTGTTCCTGCCTACTTCCTGACTTCAGACTTTATGTTAGGATCAGGTTCTGCCTACTTCTGGAGGGAATGTCTGGGGTGGTCTTGTTTTCTTGTGGGTATTGAGTACTGCATTATTCCAGGTTCTCAGGAACAGCTCAAACTGGGAACTTGCAAGATTTCAATGCTCCCAAAGTGGTCTGATCTGGGGCAAAGTCTTTCCACTTTTGTGCTCTCCCACCCACTCTTTCTGAGTTCCGAAAGTTCTTGACTTGGGTTTGGGTCTGAGCAATAGCCATATAGGCTTACCTCCTTTGTAGTTCCAGTATTCTTTTGCTGGAGCCAGTAACTAATAGCTAGTTAAAATGCTCTGCTAGTTCACAATGACAGAATTCTAGATGATCCTTTGATCTGGTATTCCTGACCTGGTTATTCTTTTGCAGGCTGTAAACCGGGTTAGAATTTAGAAATGATACCCTGCTCCTCTCCTTGAGTTGGCACAAGGTCAAGGTGCTCTTGTATGCGTCTGAGACCTTGTCTTGATTCAGTACACAGTCCCAGTCCTCTTTCAGTCCCTGGGCACTGGAATATTTCCTGTGATACTACATGATGGCCAGACCCTGTCCCAGTATCCATAGACATCTTTGTCTCTCTCCCTACACTGACCAGACCTGAGCTGGAAAAATAATTCACTGTGTCTTTTTCTTGCATTTCCTGATTTGGTTTTGTGCATTTGCTAGATCTGTTTGGAGAGTTTTGCTATGGGGAAGAGAGCTCTCTATACTTCTTCATGTTTGTCTGCTATTTTGACTCTGTCCTCCCAATGGACAGTTCTTTTTATCCTAGTCAAATTGATTTTGTTTGTTCAAAAGCTTTTCAATTCAATTTCATGTAATCACTACTACCTGTTTTATCTTTTGTGATTGCCTTTACCTGTTTTTTAGTTAAGAACTCTTCCCCCTTGCCTTAGCTGTTAAAGAAAATTGATCTGTTGCTTTTCTAACATTTTTTTTTGTGGTGTGATCTTTAACATTCAGGTTGTTTATCATTTTGACCTTATTGTTCCAATAGCCTTGAAGGAAGTTGAAACAGACACTGTGGAGCTTAGTCAGACATTGAAGACACCAAGGTCATCCACTGCATCCCCTGCTGTTGCCAGCTGCCCACAAATTGCAGATATATGACCCACTTCTCAATAAGCAGTGAGGCATAATCTATAGAGTACTGAGGTAAGGGTACAAAAATTTGACATTTATGTGATTGCTTCCACAAGGACTTTCCAGAGACTGTAGTCAAGTCATCTGGACTTTTTCACTTGAGGAAAGGGGGGGTAACATCATCTCCCTTAAAGTTCTCTTGCAATGCTTCGTTTTTATATTGAGGTGACCCTTAATTCTCAAAGGTTGTACCTTGGATTCAAAACTCCAGCAGACCCAGCCAAACTGGAAAAGTTCTGATTCTAGGCCCAGCAATATAAACCATATATTTGTCATCCTAAAACCAGCCAAGCTAAGTGCAAAGGTACTCATCGCTAAGTTTACTGCAGAGTGATATTTTTTTTTTCTGTTCTAGGAACTCTCCAAAGCCATCTCCCCAAATGAAAAAAGGCTGTGCTCTGGGCTGGTGGGTGTTCTACCCAAACTACTACAACCTCAGGTCCCTGAAGTAACAGATGGGCTGCCCAATATCTCTCAGCAGCTTCAGAAATAATCTTGCCGGTATTGCTAGGTTGTTAGAGATAGAAATCATGCAAGATTTTAGAAACTGATCTTTTAAAAAATCATTTTCACTTTTCAGATGAAGAAAAAAAAAACAGCTAAAATAATACTCTACAGTGTGTGAATCCTTATAGTTAAACAAAGATGGAGTAGTAGGACTGATATGATTAAGCAGCTATTATAATATAATACACTGATAATAATAATAATAACTTAGCTAACATTTGTATGATACTTTAAATTTGTAAAGCACTATATACATATTATGTCATTTGAGACACAACAACTCTGTTCATGAAAGGTTTTTGGTTATTTACTGTATCTGATTTCATTGGCATAGGTAATTCCTGGGGATAAAAATCCTTTGACCAAAACTGTACAACCCTATGAAGTAGTAAGTGGAATGGGTATAATTATCCCCATTTTAGAGATAAGAAAACTGAGGCTCAAATAAGTTAGCTGACTTACTCAGAGCTACACAGCTTGCAAGTATCAGAGAGAGGATTTGAATCCAGGTCTTTCGGACTCCTAGTCCAATATTCTATTCACTACACCATTTTTTTAATCATATATGTTGAATGATAATAATGCTCTATATCTATCTAGTGAGAAGTAGCATGGTGTGGCAAAGAGAGAACCAATTTTGAAATCAAGAAGGCCTGAGTTCAAATCTTACCTCTGACACATACTGGTTGTATGAACCTGGGCCATGCATGCCACTTTACCTCTCAGAAATCCAGGAACCCTCTCTAATAGTATTAGTTGTAGAGCTAATGCCAATTTATATTGGTAGAAGGAGTTCCCTCAGTGGAAATCCTCTGAATCATTGAAATCACAGGTCCAAAACAAAAAAAAAAATTTGTGTAATGCTTCAAAGAGCTATCCAATGTATTCATTTTATATTCAGAATATCTTTATAAAATGAGTAGGACATTGACAGAGAAGGAAACTGAGGCACAAAATTTAAATAATGGGCATAAGGCTATGTAACTAGTGTTAAGGAATGTTAAGGGTTCCCTGAACTTGTCTTTTCGAGTTGCCGTATTTTCCAGAAATGCTAGACCTGAAGTATGCAGGATTAAGTATGCATTAAGGATGAAGCTTCCCATGAGGTGACATAATTTGTTGGTTACACACCAGACTGGACTCCCTGTGTGTCCTTGGAAGTCTACAGATACCAGGCTGCCCCAGACTGAGAAACGTCTTGTGCAGCTGGGACCCTCGTAGATAAGTAGACTATCCTATCTTCATGGTCCAGCAGTCCCCAAGGGAAAAGAAGACTGTTCTTGCCTCAAATTACTCCTCCCCTCTGGGACAGGGTTTGTTCTTTTCCCACCTTTACTGCACTTTCTTTCTCCCCTATCACTCCCCCTGAAAAGATTTCTGGTATTTCCTCCTCCCTTTGTCCTATAGTAATAAATATGCAAACTTCTGTATAGATTGTGAACTCTTTCCTCTGGCATTGAATTCCATGTGCATGTTCATTTCTCTTGTAATAAATTTAGCTGCAACATAATGTCTCATAGACTTGTGATAATTGGTTTTTTTTTTTTGTTAACACTAGTTTGTGACAAAGCTTCAACTATAACATAAATTTTGTCATTTCCAACTCTATTCTTGCTGGGGAAGAGAATGACCCAGAATGTTTCCAGGCTACTGGGCTACTTAGCTTTATTTTTGAGAAAGGGATTTCTGTAACTCTGTCATGATGAACCCTATCCTACCATGGGCCATGCCTCTTTTCCAGCTGTATTGGCTTAGCAATCATGGGTCACTGTAGTCGCTAGCTAGAGGATAATTCATTGCCTCTATTTCTAGGCTGTATGGCATTGCTACACACAGTTCCTAAAACCTGCTCAAATCCCTGTATGTAAGGAGGCTAGCACTCATTATCTCCTTTATCCTTACAGCACCCCTGTGAAGATGATAGGCATAGCTATAATTATCTTCATTTTGCAAATGCACAGAGGGGTCCAGTGACATAGACAACATCACAAAAGGAAGAGTACAGCCCAAACTAGCACCTAGATGTCCAGTTTTTAGGAGCATTCTATTCCTAAACTCTAAGTCTATAATCAACAAAAAGTATAAGAAAATAACTTTTGGACCATCAGTTTGTGTTAAATGTCTTAAGAACTATATTGCATTTATGAATTGTTTTAATTCTCAACTGCAGTACTCTGTTGTACCTTTATAATGGTGGAAATGACTAGATAACCCCCATTGTGTAGGAACAATTCTTCTTTACAATTGGACTGTACAGTCTTTGACAGATTATGTAATAATTTTCATTTTCCTCAGCTGTCTGAGAATAAAAAAAACATTTTATTCTAAACGTTAAGGCTGCGTACACTATAATCTGATCCTTTGATGAAGCAAAGAAAACCTGATTTATTTTTAGAAAACGAACTTGCTGATGGGTCTTAATTTGGATCCAGTGTATTTAATTCTGCTTTCATACAATTCAGCAAAATCCTTATATATGTCTCCATTCCATGTGCGGCTGTATGGGTATACATTGATATGTCATGCCATTTAGTACACTGTATTTTGGGGACTAATTCACAAAAAGGTTGCTATTGATTCTTTCTTAAAAGAAAAAAAATCTTAAAACCTCCTCTTCTTTTCTTTCTATAACAGTTTTTTTTTTTACTTAAAACTCCCCCTTCTTCCCACCCATTAGGCTTCCAAGAAGCTTCTATTTATCTTTGCTTGTTTTGGGGTGAGAAGTCAAAATGTCTTATCTGAAATCTCTAGCCCTGGTAGAACAACCAGAGATTTCTCTATTTTAGATTTTAGGTCCTATTTACATGACTGTTGTCCTCCTGAAGACTGAAGGATACAACTGTTACTTCTAATCTGGCTCAGCCCCTAACTCTCCAGACTTCTTTTTCAATTCTATGCCAGTGGCCATCCTCCATGATGTGGCCTCTTCCTATTGGTGATTTTTTTTCCCCATGGAACCTACATTTGAAGAAGTACCCATGCCAGTTACCAGCATGGTCATCCATCAGCCATGCTCACCTTTAAGCCTGCCCAGCCTCTGACTTCTTTTCCACCTTTCTTTGATGCCTCCCCCCCCCTCCTCTCCTCCTCCCCCCCAACTGCCACCCCTCATCATAATTTCGAACTCCCTTTCATGTTGTCTTTGTCTTCTCTCGTTAGAATGTAAGCTCCCAGAAGGCAGGGACTGTCTATCCACTGCACCACTTAGCTGCCCCAATAACTACTCTAATAGGCACCAAATAAATGACTGATTGATTGACTATTCAGTCATTCCATAGAGAGATACACAAAGAAGGTGGTGGAGATGGTTTCACTGTGAGCTCCAAAGCAAAAATAAACATCCTATTTGTTTATTCGTGTATGTTTGCCATGATAGAAGGCAAGTTCCTTAAGTAATTGAGGCTTATTTTTGTCTTTATTTTTCCAGTGCTTAGCCTAATGCCTGGCACAAGCTAAGTGCTTAAAATATACTTTCTGATTGACCGAACTTGGTAATCTTGCCTTGCAGTACTTGGGATGTTCAGGATTCCCTACCAATGCAAATCTGCTGTTACCTTTTACTGGGTTTCTTTCTATATCCACCTCCCTACCCCAGTGAAGACTTTTTTATAGCCTTTTTTTTTTAATACAAAGGGGGTTGGCCACAGCCAGTAAAATCAGCTTTACACACTGAGATATAATTACAAAATTGGAGTTGAAAGGGACCTTACTGGCCATCTAGACCAACTAATACATGAGATGAATCCCTGCTTGACATACCTGATAAGTTGTTTACCAGTTCCTGTTTATTTTCTTTAAATGTGACTATGACTGAAGATTAAAAGGATAGACCAAATTGTCTTCATTTAACCTACGTACACCAGAAAATACAGCTAGAGAAGAATGATTGTCCTATTGTAAAGCATTAAATTTTTTGAGCTTAATTATTAGATCTTTCCACTTAAGAGAGAGACAATATAATTTACCAAATTTATATCAGTTGTTATTGAGGAAGCAGTATCAAGGCTTCAATAGGAAAAATGGAATCTGAAGAGAATAGATCTTTGTCTAGGCTCTAGGGGCTATATGGAGCTTGAAATCCACTAAAACTCTCAGGTGATTTTTGTAACAATTACTGTCTAACCATACCCACCTTATCTTGTATTTCTGAAGTTGATCTTTTGTAGATAAATGTAAAACTTTACATTTAAGCCCATTGAATTTTATCTTTATTAAGTTCAGCCCAGTTCTTTAGCCTGCCAAGCTCAATCCATACATAAACTTTTATTAAATGTCCACTGTTTTTCAGGCACTGTGCTAAACACTGGTGATAGACAGTGCCTGCCCTCAAGGAATTCACAATCTAATGCAGGAGACAGCAAACAGATATACATATATATATATATAACATATATACATATACATATATACACACATATATATACACATATATACATATATATATAAACAAACTAAATGCAGGATAAATAGGAAATAATTAACAGAAGAAAAGCACTAGAACGAAAAATAGATTAAGAAAGACTTCCTGTAGAAGATGGGATTTCAGTTGGGACTTAAAGGAAGCAAAGGCAGCTAGGTGGCATAGGGGATAGAGCACCAGCCCCAGAGTCAGATGGACCTGAGTTCAAATCTGGCCTCAGATACTTAGTAGTTGTGTAATCCTGGGCAACTTAACTCTGTTAGACTCAGTTTCTCATCTGTAAAATGACTTGGAGAAGGAAATGGCAAACTACTCCAGTATCTCTGCCAAGAAAACCCCAGAATGGGGTCATGAAGAGTCAAACACAACTGAAATGACCAAATAACAACAAAGGAAGCCAGCAGGCAGAGATGAGGAGGGAGAGAATTCTTTTGAGTCCTGGCTCTGTTATCTACGTGTTAGCTATCCCTCTCAGGTTGTGTCATCTGCAGATGGGATGAGCCATTAAGTCATTAAGCCACTAACTCCTTAAGTGTTGTCATCCAATTAGTTTTGAGTCTAACTAACTGTAGTATCAACTAAGCCATATCTCTCTATCTTCTCCACAATAATACCATGACATGATTTATCACAAGCTTTGCTAAAATCTGGATAAACATATCCACAGCAGTCCTCCCATTTACCAGTTTATTCATCTTGTCAAAAAATATAAGGTTAACTTGGCATCAACTATAGCTGATGAAGCCAACTTAACTCTTTCTAATCACTGATTCCATTTTTAGATGTTCACTAACTATATCTTTAATGATTCATTCCAGTATTTTCCCAGAAATCAAAGTCAAGCTCACTGGCCTATAAGTTGCAATTTCTATTCTCTTCCCTTTTTTGGAAATTGGGATATTTGCTCTTCTCCAATGTTATTTCATCTCTTCCATGTTCTATGATTTCCCAAACATCACTGACGATGACTCAGCAAATCACATTTTCCATTTCTTTCAATACCCAAGAATATAGTTCATCCAGGATGGGTGACTTAAATTCATCAAAGAGAGTTTCTCTCTCATTACTTTTTTACTTATCTTGGTTGGTTTTTGCATGTTTGTTTCGCAAATAATCATTCTCCTTGGCAGAGGAAAAAAATAAAAGAAACAAAAAAAATTTTTGTTTTAACAGTTTTACCTTCTCCCTGTTTTCAGTTATCATTCCATTTACTCTAAGCAAAAGTCCTACTATTCTTCTTTAAAATTGTGTATTTTCCCCAATATAGTTAAAAAACCAATAACCAACCCTTTTTCTTATCATCAGCTTCCCTCACCAGCTTCATTTCATTCTGAGTTTTAGTATTCCTGAATTTATTTTTTACAGAACTGTGCCTGCCTGTTATATTTGTCCTATTACTGGGTCTTGCTTTCATTTTCTGTACATTTATTTTTAAAATCTAGGTTGGTTGGTGAGTGCATGCGTACACACCAGTCTCTTCAGACAAATCACATTTTTACTTATTAAAATTATTTCTCTTTATGTCTTCAGAATTTCATTCTTGAGCAACTTCCATCCCTCTTGGGCTGATTTTCCCTGTAGTATTTTAATTCATAGCATTCTTTTTAAAAAAATTAATTTAATTTTTAAAATTTAAAGTCTTTTTTTTTCTTCCTCGGTCCTCTGCCTTCTTTCAATTGAAAATAAAAGGAAAAAAAAGCAAAATTCTTTAAAATATGCATAGTCAAGCATATTGGTGCATATCTAAGACATGTATTCATTTGGAGCTTATTTTAGTATATGATGTGAGGTGTTGGTCCATAGGTAGCTTCCGCCAGGCTGCTTTGCAGTTTTCCCAGGAGTTTTTTTTTTTTTTTGAAGAGTGAATTCTTATCCCAGAAGCCAGGAGACTTTGGGTTTGTGCAGCACCAGGCTACAGAATTCATTTGATTCTAGATGTTGAATCCTAGTCTCTTCTATTAGCTGATCTCTATATTTCTTTTCTTTTCTTTTTTGATCATCTATCCTTTTGTTTTTATTTTTATTTTGAACTGATTTTTTTTGATGAATCAACAATTAAGCATGCATTGTGTGCTAAGCACTTTGTTAGACTCTGTAGATACAAAGAGAAAAAAACAATAATCCTTGCTCTCAAAGGACTTACATCCTACTGAACTGGGGTGGGGGACACAGAATGTACACATATTATTAAATATAAAATACAAAATAAATGAAAAGTAATTTTTTAAAACATGGACTCAAGGCCCTTTAATTTCTAACTGCTCTTCTTTGGATACTCTACAGTATATCAATGATTTTCTTGAACTGTGGTGCTCAGAACTCAACATAAGACTCCAAATTATTTTTTTTAAAGATGTCAAGTTTTTTTTACAGTATTTATTTATTCTTGTAAGATTTATTATTTATTTATTTTTAATGTTCTTTAAAAAAAATTTTGAGTTTCAAATTCTTTCTCTCCCTCCAGCTCTTTTCCCTACCCGTAGAGAAGGCAAGTTACATATCAGCTATCTATGTGAAACATATTTCCCTATTAGACACATTGCAAAAAAAGCAAGAACAGATAATAAGAAAGTTAAGCTTCAATTTGCACTTAGAATTTATTAATTCTGTCTCTAGAGGTAGATAGTATTTTTCATCATGAGTATTTTGGCATTGTCTTGAATCATTGTATTAATCAGAATAGCTTGGTCTTTTACAGTTGATCATCATTAAAATATTGTTGTTATTGTGTACAATGATCTCCTGGCCCTACTCACCTTTACATCAGCTCAAATAGGTCTTCCCAGGTTTTTCTGAAACCAATTTTGCTTGTCATTTCTTATAGCACAATAGTATACCATTACAATCATATACCACAACTTGTTTAGCCATTTCCCAATAGATGGACATCCCCTCAATTTTCAATTCTTTGCCACCACAAAAAGAGCTTCTATAAATATTTTTGTACATACAGGTCCTTTTCAACTTTGATCTTTTTGGGATACAGACTTAGTTTATTACTGGGTCAAAGGTTATACACAATTTTATAGCCCTTTGAACATAGTTCCTAATTGTTCTCCAGAATGGTTGGGCCAGTTCACAACTCCACCAACAGTTCATTAATGTCCTTATTTACACCCACCCCCCAACACTTGTCATTTTTGATAGGTATGAGGTGGTACCTCAGAGCTGTTTTAATTTGCATTTACATAATTGACATATTTAGAGCGCTTTTTTCATTTGACAATAAATGGCTTTGATATCTTCTGAAAATTACCCGTTCATATCCTTTGACCATTTACCAATTGAGGAATGGCTCTTATTTTTATACATTTGACTCAGTTCACTATATATTTGAGAAATGAATTTATCAGAGAAACTTTTTGTAAAAAAAATTAATATTAATTCATTGCCTTTTAGCAAAATGTAGTCTCCCTGATTATCTCTTTTAATTAGGTGTATTTTTGTGTTTGCTTTATCTAAGATCATGATTGCTACCTTTGCATTGTTTACTTCAGCTGAAGCATAATAGATTCTTCTCTGATCTCTCTATCTCTTCATCAGTACCAAATCATTTTGATAATTACTGTTTGTTGTATAGTTTGAGATGTAGAACAGCTAAGCTTCCTCTCTTCTCATTTTTTCCCATTATTTCATTTGAGATTCTTGACCTCTTTTTCTCAATTTTGTTATTATTTTTTCTAGTTCTATAAAATGATACTTTGTGAGTTTGGTATAGCACTGAATAAGTAAACTAATTTAAGCATCGTTGCCTTTTTTTATATTGGCTCAGCCTTTGTTTAGTCATTCAGTCATGTCTAACTCTTTGTGATCCCATGGACTATAGCATGCCAATGCTGTCCACAAGGTTTTCTTGGCAAAGATGCTGCAATGGTTTGCCATTTTCTTCTACCATGGATTAAGGCAAATGAGGTGAAGTGACTTGCCCAAGTTCACACAGCTAGTCAGTGCCTGAGTCTGGATTCAAACTCAGGTCTTCCTGACTCCAGGCCCAGTGCTCTATTCACTGATCCACCTCCCCTGTTAATATTTATTTTATTATTCAGGTCTTTTTTATTTTTATAAAAATATTTATAGTTATATTGTTCGTACATACCTGCATCTGTGTTGGTAGACAGAGTCCCAAGTGTTTTACATTTTTTAGTTATTTCAATTGAAATATCACTTTCTACCTCTCCCTTCTGGGCTTTGCTGGTAATATAGAAAAATGTTTATGATTTATGTGTATGCATTTTATATTCTTCAAGTTTGCTAAAGCTATTTATTATTTGCATTAATTTTTAGTTTAGGGTTCTTTTAAGAAAGCATCATGCCATCTTCAAAAAGCAATTATTTTGCTTTTTCTTTGCTTGTGCTTTTCCCTAAATTTTTTTGTCTTATATTGCTTTAGCTAGCATTTCTAGCACTAATCAAAGAACAGTGGTGATAATGCAATCTTTTTTTTTTTTTACCCTTGATCTTATTTGAAGAACTTCTGGTCTATCCTCATTAAAGATAATACAGGTTTTTAGTTTAAATAGATGCTATTTGTCACATTCAGGAAAGGTTCATTTATTCCTATCTTTTTTATGTTTTTTTTTAGCAGTCATGTATAGTCATATAGGATTGTATATTGTAAAATTTTTTCCCACATCTATTGATATTATCATATTTTTTTGTTTTTGTTATAAATATAGGCCATCTATGTTTGGAGTTTTCCTAATGTTGAACTAATCCGGAATGTCTGGTTATGGTGTATAATTTTTTTGGTATGTTGCTGTAATCTCTTTGTTAAGATTTTGTTTAAAATTTTTTGCATCAATGTTTATTATCAGTCTATAGTTTTGTATCCCTGTCTTAATTCTTCCTGGTTTAGGTACTGAGACCATATTTGTATCATGGAAGGAATTATATAGGACTCTTTTTCTTATTTTTTTCCCCAAAAAGCTTATATAACACTGGAATTAATTGTTTTCTAAATACTTGATAAAATTCACTTGTAAATCTATCTGATTCTATTTTTTTCCCTTTGGGATTACTTAAATTCTCTATTTCTCATTCTGCTAATCTAGGCATTTAACATTTTTATGTAATGTAAATGTAGTTAATATGTAAATGTTCATCCACTTTATTTAAGATCTATGATTTATTGGCATATAATTAGGCAAAATAACCTCTAATAATTCCCTTTATTTCTTCTTCATTTTTTGGTGAATTTTACTGTTTCCTTTGTGATATTGATCATTTTATTTTCCTTTCTTCTTTATTCAAATTAGCTAATGGTTTGTCCATTTAATTGCTTTGTTAAAAACTACTTATTTTACTTATTAATTCAATGCTTTTATGCTTTCAATTTTATTAATCTCTTTGATTTTTTAGAATTTCTATTTTGCATTTAATTAGTTTAAATTTTTTTTGTTTTCCAGGTGATTTTTTCAAGCTGCATGCCCAATTCATTGATTTGTTCTTTCTTTCTTTTGTTGATGAAAGTATTTAGAGACATGCTTTTCTCTAAGGATTGTTTTGGCTGCATCTCTAAAAATTTTTTATTTTGTTTTGTCATTCTCCTTGATGAAGCCACCATTTCTGTGATTTTTTTGACTCCCCAATTCTTTGAGATTAAGTTTTTTAGTTTCTGATTTTTATCTTTTCTTCAGTAACCCTTTACTTCACATAGCTTTTATTGCATTGTGGTCTGTGAAAAATGTGTTTAATGTATCTTCTTTTATACATTTGTTCCTGAGATTTTTATGCATTACTGTATGATTAGCTTTTGTAAAAGTGCCATGAATAACTGAGAAATCAATCAATCAATCAATCAATCAATCAATCAATCTATCTATCTATCTATCTATCTATCTACCTATCTACTCTTTTCTATTATTATTCAACATATTAAGTGCATAATGAATGCCTGTGGATTGATTGATTGAACACTTGGAAGTCTAAGGTGCTTCTAGTGTGTCAGAATATGCCTAGACTTCTTTTTCTCTATCACATACTATGAGAGGGAGTGACCACTTCCTTCCAGGGTTCCCATCATTTCCACTCTAGTAGCTATTTCTTCCCTGTTAGTGAAAACCAAATCCAAAATAGAATTTCCTCTTTTTGGTACTTCCACATTTTGAAGGATGAACTTATCACAGAGACAATTAAAATGGTTAAAAGATTTTGATAGAGATTAAAAGAGAGAGTACCAGCAGATGACTAGATAGAAGTCCCTCATCATTGCTATACAATGTTTATATAAGCTTTGCTCTGTTTCCCAAAATACTCATATGTTTCCTTATTATCTCCAGGTAATCTGCAATACATTCCAAATGACAAAGTCACTACTGTTTTTCCCTCCATTGATTTTCATCCAAATACTCTCCATCTCACTTCCCTTTTCTATTCCTGGATTTTCTCACAACAATATTGCTTTTTAATGTACATGCTACCCCATCCCACTTTTTACTCAACTTATCTCTTTTGAATAAGTATACCCATCCAGAACCATTTTCCATACATGAGTTTCATTCTACCAACTCTCAGAGATAACTTCAAGATCACATTTACTTACTTGCATTAAGACTCCGAGTTTTTCTCATTTTGTTGTCTGAATTTTGGGCAGGGGTAGGGTCATTGGGAAGGGTCATTTTTATAAACAATGTATGAGGAATTCAACTTGCAACTCTAGTTAACAATACTTGAAATTACTATGATTATGCAATTATGTTTGAGGCTATTATTAGTAATGTTAGACACAGCTCCCTCCCAGGGCTCTCCTCCCTCAATTTTTTGCACTTCTCTCTATCTTTCTTTCATCTTACATCCTCTTTTCAGTCATTTAACACCTTGCCCACTGCTTCCTGGATAGTATTTCTATTATGCTCCTGTTCTTATCATCAGAAAGTCTTGAATAAATGCCCAAATGTCCAAATCATACTGTGCTACAAAATCCACAAAGTCATGAGAAACCCAAGAAGGTCCCTGCCCTAAAAGATTTACAATAAATTGTTCCCAGGATATACAATAAATTGCCCCACCTCTGCCTTCCACTGATAGGCAATGGGCAGATCAAACAGCTAGAGTTCTATGGCCTATATTTTAAGCCACCATACAGGAATCCAAATCCACATTCTCAGGCATCATATTCAGTTACACTATGATTATGATCATGATTATTATTGGCGGTAGTAATATTACTAGTATTAATACTAATAGTACTAGTAGTAGTTCTTCTAAGTACTTGAAGTACTTTATTGAAGACATAACAAAGAACTACCAAGACTTATTAAAATGAACGACAACTTCTATTCAGGCAAAAATGACACTGCCAGAAGGAATATAATAAGTATTGTACAGAATTATGAAGTTTTTGACAAGAAACTGAAGAATATTGGGGTACAAGCTTGTTTTCCTCATTGTTGTCCCCTGAAGGCATGGGATGAAGAAGAGAAAACATCAATTTGAGAAGTGATCAATTGAGATAATATGGACTTAATATTGCAAACCTTAAAGCACTATATAAATGTTAGATATTATTAATAATTGTATTGTTATTAGAACTACTACTAGTACTATTAGTATTAATACTAGTAATATTACTACTGCCAATAATAATCATGACATAATCATAGCATAACTGAATATGATGACTGCCAATGTGGATTTGGATTCCTGTATGATGGCTTAAAATATAGGGATGACAGATTCCTGACCAGAAATGGAGTAGACCTAACAAAAACTAGTAAGGATGATTTTGCTGAATGTCTGATAAACATAATCAAAAGGACTGTAAGTAAAATGGTAGGGGAGGAAGAAGACAGTCTGTGTAGTCTAAGTTTGAAAGGCCCCTTATTTGTAAACTTCTCCTTTATTTCAATAGGCAAAAAGAAGGTAGCCCACAGGATCTTTCTGCTCCCACTGGAATCCTGAGATGTCACTCTTTGTGTAGGATAAGCTTATTTTTACATGACCCAAGCTGAAGTAGGATGTTGATTGAGGGGAGCAGGGCTATATAGAGGAATCTCTTCACTAATGGAATATTAAATAATGGGAAGCAGGGTAGCATGTATATTAAAAAGCAATATTGATGTGAGAAAATCCAGGAATAGAAAAGGGAAGTGAGATGGAGAGTGTTTGGATGAAAATCAATGGAGGGAAAAACAGTAGTGACTTTGTCATTTGGAATATATTGCAGATTACCTGGAGATAATAAATTTGCTACCCAAATTTGTTAATTTGGAGTCAGGAAGTCTTGAGTTTGAATCTTACTTCAGGCACTAGGTTTGAGACCCTGGGCACGTTGTTTAACACCTCCCAAGTAGTTTCCTTATCTATAAAATGAGGATAATATTAGCACCAACATCACAAGGTTGTGTGAAGATCACATGAGACAATATATGTAAATCACTTTGCCAACCATAAAGTGTTATATTAGTGCTATGGTGAAGATGATGATGTTGTCACTACACAATTTCCCTTATTTTCTTGAATAGTTGTGAACAGGTCATTTGGTGAAATCCAGTCAACATCTAATACCTTTAACCTTAACAAAGTACAAATTTAACAACTTCAACAATTTTTTTTGGTCTGAGATACCTATTCATTATATTCTGTTTTTTTATCTAGAGGACTGGGGTAGGCAGGGAGAAAACTCATTTGATTGAGGTTCCTTAATCAATCCTTCCTGCCACTGTTGTTGTTCATCCTTTGTTCTTGAAGAGGACCAATGACATCATGAGGATGATGTCTTGACTTGCACATGAATTGCATTTAAGTGAGGCAGAGCTGTGCAAAGTCATCAGCCTCACTCTCTCCTCCAGAGTCATCAAAGTCCAGTGGCAAGACAAAAGTTAAGGCAACTGGTGATGGCCATTACAGAGATGCAATCAAGTCCCAAACAATGGCTTCTCTCCTTGTAATCTCACAAAATTGGTCCAAGTTTACCTCACCAACTTCTGAGCCTTGAGAATGCATATGATGATTTATTTCAACCAATATTTGATTTTGTTGGTGCTAATATTATTCTCATTTTATAGATAAGGAAACTAGGTGGGAGGTGTTAAGCAACGTGCCCAGGGTCTCAAAGCTAGTGCCTGAAGTAAGATTCAAACTCAAGTCTTCCTGACTCCAAGTTAGCACTCTACCCAAATTTGCAATGTTTGTGTTTTTGCTACACCAAGTAACTGTCATCTGTGTTCCAAAGTTCCAAAGTGCTAGCAATTTTGATTTATTTCACTTCCAAGCCCTCCTCCTCCACAAGCTCTCTCCAAACTGATATATTTGAAGTAACTTGAGAAGTAGGAGGAGAATTGGAAATGAAGGGGGATAGTTGAGAACATAGGAAAGTATATATGCTGACCATAATTCCTGTCTAAGTACCCCTTCTGTCTCTAGTTTGAGATGTCCTGGATCACACAGCTTTTTGGGATGGAGAATAACATGGTCAGAGGAAATGCTCCAAAGAGCAAATGCTTCCATTATTCCCCCCTTCAATTTTATATATGAGAAAACTTAGGTCCAGATGATTTATGCAAGGTCACATGGACATTTGAGAGCAGATTCAGGACTTTTTACCTTAGAGCTTCTTCTACTATACAGAACTGCTCCCTGGGGGCAGGTAAGTGGTGCAGTGGACAGAGTACTGGCCCTGGAGTGAGAAGGACCTGAGTTCAAATCTGACCTCAGACACTTGACACTTACTAGTTGTGTGACCCTGGCCAAGTCACTTAGCCCCATTGCCTAGGTCCCCCCCCCCAAAAAACCTGCTTCCTGCCAGGTGAAGAGAATATCTCTCTTCCTTAAAAATGAGATAGGTGTTCAAATACATTAAGAGATCTATGGAGAAAAGTACCTACCAGACTAAATGTACTGAGTTTTTCTCCTAATCAGTGGGGGCTTTATTCAAGCAATACTTTTGTGAAGGCCATAGAACTCTAGCTGTTTGATCTGCCCATTGCCTATCAGTGGAAGGCAGAGGTGGGGCAATTTATTGTATATCCTGGGAACAATTTATTGTAAATCTTTTAGGGCAGGGACCTTCTTGGGTTTCTCATGACTTTGTGGATTTTGTAGCACAGTATGATTTGGACATTTGGGCATTTATTCAAGACTTTCTGATGATAAGAACAGGAGCATAATAGAAATACTATCCAGGAAGCAGTGGGCAAGGTGTTAAATGACTGAAAAGAGGATGTAAGATGAAAGAAAGATAGAGAGAAGTGCAAAAAATTGAGGGAGGAGAGCCCTGGGAGGGAGCTGTGTCTAACATTACTAATAATAGCCTCAAACATAATTGCATAATCATAGTAATTTCAAGTATTGTTAACTAGAGTTGCAAGTTGAATTCCTCATACATTGTTTATAAAAATGACCCTTCCCAAATGTTCTGACTTCAAGCCTTTCAGAGTGTGAAAATTCAGAGTTAAAGAAAGAATGTGCTCTGGGTTCTCTGTGTGTCTAAGGAATCAATGCCCTTAAAAGGCACGGTTTTTTTTAAAGAAAACTGATATGCATGGAGGTCAGTCAGAATGGCTATAGAAGATGCAGCTAATTTGTATGTCTCTCCAGTGAGAGTCTAAGTTTGAAAGGCCCCTTATTTGTAAACTTCTCCTTTATTTCAATAGGCAGAAAGAAGGTAGCCCACAGGATCTTTCTGCTCCCACTGGAATCCTGAGATGTCACTCTTTGTTTAGGATAAGCTTATTTTTACATGACTCAAGCTGAAGTAGGATGTTGACTGAGGGGAGCAGGGCTATATAGAGGAATCTCTTCACTAATGGAGACCCAGGAGTAACTGTGGGCATGCAAAAATTTAAGTAACTGGGGTAGGGTTGGAGATAGGAAATTTCAGCTGGAACTCAAGTACCTCCAAATAGAACAATATTCTCAAATCTCCTTTACTTGACACAAATAAATCAGGTTTGCAATGTGGTTATATGCTCAGAGGTGAATCTGTTAACTCAAAATTCTACTCCAAATTTCCAGGACTATTTCTCTCGAGTCCACAGCCAACACTCATTTTTGATGTTAGAAATCCCACTCTTTGAAGGTTTGGTCAATTCTCAACTTTTGTGAAGGTAATGTTCATAGAAAACAGCATGAAAATAAAAGACGCAGTTGTTGATACATTGAATGTATGAAAAACAAGGGGTTAGGTTCCTGTGACCACCAAAAACTGTAATCTTTTGCTGGGGATTGTTGAAAATGTACTTTTCTGCATACAATTCTTTATAACAAAACATTAATTCTGATAATTTGCTACCTTTTCTAACACACTAAACATGAAATAATCTACAAAATGCAGGGAGGAGAAAAAGCAACACCTAATGGGATGGTGAGGGCCAGGGGCTGTGATGTTAGAAGAACCCTGAGGTAAAGAAGGGAAAGGGCAACCGGCCTTCTTGAATGTCCCTTCCTGCTCTTTCCTAGATGAAATGTGCATGCCTGGGCTGAGTCCCAGACCCCTTGTCAGGGCTCAGAACTCCTCCCCCCACCCTGCCAGGTTCTTTGGCCCTGGTGGAGGCCACATAGGTCCCTGAAGACCTGGGGGAGAACAGGGAGAGGGTGGAGGTGATCACCATCTTATTTACCCAATGTGGCTGCTTTTCCACTTTTTTTTCACTTCCCTTATTGTGCACTTAAAAGGTTACTTTAACTCTTTCCTGAGTGGATTCATAAAAACTTTTATGAACATTTTCCTCCTTTTTGTGGATATAATACTTGCACATTATACTTCTCATTTTTTTCCTCTACTGAGCATAGTTACGGATGTAACTTTCTGAACAGAAAGTGAAAATGAAGTTACTCATAAAATCATGTGAATTCTTCAAGTCCTGAAAGTTAAACATGAAGGTTGAGAATTGACTGTACTTCTTGTCTGGAGGGACTTTGTCTCCATATTCATTTATTTTTGGATTTCTGTCTCTGCTCTCTTAACTGTCCCTAGAACTCTCCGGAATTTATTCTCCAAGTGCTCGATGAGGTGTCTACTATCGGTCTAGTAGCATTGCTTCGAAATGACACTATCAATGGTGGGGGAAGGAGTGAAAGTATCCTTCTCCCATCCTTGTTGTCTCTAGTATAGATGCTGTGGTCCCCTTTACAACTTCTTCAAATGAACCAACTTTTCCAGGGCTTAGCTATTTTAAGCCTAAAAAAAAAAAGTTTCTTCAACTTTTGCTCCTGCACAGGGGTTGTTCCCTTTAATTACAGCAGAAAAGAGCATTCACACTTTCATAAAGGGATCTTGGGATGTTTCCTTTGTTATCTACTTTGGCTTTCTGTGAATATATTTTCTGTGAAAGAGGGGACCAAATCTCCCTTCATTTACATAATAAAACAGATTCCCAACACAAACTAATGGAAATTTGACAATTTCAGCTGTTTTTCTAGTTCCTCTGGAAAATCTAATTATTAAGTTTCAATGATCCACTCTTTTTTGGAGAGAAATATGTTCATATTTCTGTGATAATTACCTTTTCTATCAGAAATTCCCCTCTTTTCTTTCAGATTCTCTTCACTTTGTTCTCTTGTAGTTTTGGGTGCTTTGATGGCAGAGGTCTACTTTTCAAGCCAGAGAATTCAAATTCATTTTATTTGGTGCATTTTGTGTCCCTTCTTGAGATAACTGACACCAATCTGAGGTTCAAAATCAGAAGTTTAAGTATGTGAAGTTTACAGATTAATTCAGGTCAAATGAAATAATAAATGCTTGTTAGTTTGACAAAATATTTAAATACATCTTTTTTAACAGTAGGATAAGAACTAGGTCCACAATTGCATTAGTATAGGGAACTTCTTGATGAGGAAAATCGTCTATCCCTGCATGTTAAGGACTTTTCTACAACTTCTAGGTTTAGAAAGTTGTTTGGAACATCTCATCTTCTCTCAGAGGAGATATCTTGTCCAGGGTTATGCATCTAGTATGTGACACAGACAGGATCTGAATCTCTACCTTCTTGCCTCCAAGGGCAACTCTCTATCAACTCCATCCTGCTTCCACAGAAGCAGGAATTATCCACTAATGATTCAGGCTTAGTAGATTTGTATTTAGGATGGAAATGACAAACCAAGACAAAGAAAGGACTGGTTTTACTTTTAGTCAGGGTCATGGTGTGATTTGAGGGCTCTGAAAAGACCCCTCTGTCTCCACCCAAAAAGATTACCTCTATCTGCCTATTAGGGATAGGGACTAGATCTGAAATTTCATTGTTTTAGGGAGCTCCAGACAGGGACCTTCCTCTCCCCATTGGAGAAGCAAATTCTTCCATTATTCCTCCTTTAGTTTTACATATGAGAAAACTTAGGTCCAGGTGATTTATGCAAGGTCACGTGGACATTTGAGAGCAGAGTCAGGACTTCTTAGCTTAGAGCTCCTTCTACTAAACAAAACTGATTCTTTTACCCAAGTGAAACAGACCTTTCTTACCAATCTTTCAAGTTTCTTGGGCTAAGATGTTGTTTCACCCCTTTTTTGCTGGTTCTACTGTTCCAAGATTTGTTTTGGGG
Source organism: Vombatus ursinus (assembly GCF_900497805.2). Classification (NCBI taxonomy): domain Eukaryota; kingdom Metazoa; phylum Chordata; class Mammalia; order Diprotodontia; family Vombatidae; genus Vombatus; species Vombatus ursinus. Next base: position 11,426,581 of record NW_020954559.1, read on the forward strand.
TGCTATTTTCTGGTTGTTTGAAGGTGAACATGGGAGAGTTACAGTTATTTACTGTTTACTCTTCCATCTTGGCTCAGAATTCTAGTTATTTTAGAGCTTACCTAAAGCTATTATTGCCTATTTTATCACCTACCTAACTTATTTTAGAGCTATCACTGCCAGGGATTCTGCCTTGGCTTTCTTATGCTGCTGATGCTCAGTTACCCTCTCCAGGCTTCTGCTTTCTGAGCCTTAGCTTGATAGATTTATGATCTTATTTGTGGGGCTATTCTCTCCCTGGTTTGGATCAAAACCCCGCACCAATCTACATGCTACCTCTTTCTATACTGTATATAGGGAAGGGGTATAGGTAGGTACCCAAGTATGCAGGCAAACTTACATCCTGTGGATGTTCTGTAAATGCTTTTCTACTATCGGAAGGAAGGGTGGTGTAGAGGAATGAGCAACAGATTTGTTTTGCTCATTTATCAACTTAGAGGAGTAGGTCATCTCTAAGTTCTATTATAGCTGTACACCTTATGACCTATGGTGGACCTGGATTCAAGTTCTGACTCTGACACTTAGTAAATGCACTACAACAGTAAAATTACTTACATACTCTGAGCTTTAGTTTCTTCACCTATAAAAGTAGAATAATTAATATATGCATGATTTGCCTCTCAGGATTGTCATGAGGCTCAAATGAGACCATAGTATGTAGAATGTGTTGTAACCATGATGTCCTATATAAAAGTCAACTATTTTTATTGTTGCTGAGCTTTGTGGACATCCCCAAATTATTTTTTTTAGTTTTAATTTTTTTCAAATTATCTCTTTACAACTGTTTCATACCCACAACTTAATTCTAGTAACCTTCCCTTCTAGAAAGGGGAGGAATAGAGAGGTAGAGGAAAAAGCTGTTTGCAGATACAGAAGTTGAACAAGGTGAATTTTTTTTTCTTTTTAGTGGGACTCTTTCATCAGTCACGTTGGCTGATGTCTACTAAGGGATACTTTTCAGTGTCGAAGAACTCTAAGCCTAGGGGAAACTATTGATAGCTATCTCCCATCTATCTCTCTTGGGGAGGGGCAATGAAAATCTAGACTCTGAAGCATTTTGATACTCTCAAATTAAAAAGCATCATTTTAGCAGGTGACATTGCTTCCAAATCCTATTCCACTGAATAAAACCACTGAATGAATCTGAGCAGAAAGGAACCTAAAAGGCATTGAGTCTATTGCCCTAATTTCATAAGTGAAGAGACTGAGGCTAAGGGAGGTGATATGACTTTGCCCAGGGTCACACAGATAGTAAGTGACAAAGTCAAAATTGACCTCAGGCCCTGATTCCATTCAACTCTAACACACTGTCTCTCATACAAATCTTTCGGCCTCATACAAGTCCTTAAATCTTTCCAGGCTTTAGATTTCCTAGATAGAAAATGGGAATAATAATACCTGCTTCCTCTACCTAACAAGGATTATAAGGGTAGAAGGACATGAGAGATGGAGAGGAAATGTCAAAAAAAGGTAAGAAATGTAACTTAATTAGTGGGATGATTAATTTGGAAGCAGTATCTAGTTTAGAGTTGCTAGTAGAGCAACATTGAGCCATCAGAACTGTATGCTGGAGAGATTTTTTCTAAACCTTCTAAAGTTTTTTTTTTGGCTTTTTTTAATTTTAAAAGTATAATTAGTAAGGGCAAATGGGAACTTAGCCAGGAGAGGCAGCTGAGAAACAGCCACAAGATCACTCACCTTGATTCTGCAAACAGCTCACCCACCGCAGGTTAAAGGATGAGGAAGACACATTTGAGGCAACACTCCAGACACTTGTGTGCATTAATGTGTCTTTTCACATAGTGAAGCCTTCCCAATTCTCCCTCATTGTGATGTTCTGCTTACCTAGGCCCTGTTTGCTCAGTCTTGTTCAATTTTTTTTTGTTTTTGTTTTTGTTTTTTGCCTGGTTGACTTTTTAAACATATAGTCTTTCCTGGTTCAAATTAATCTCCTCAAATGTTGCCTTATCAACCCATTTGTTGTTGCAGTCTCTGGCTGATTACAGATGTACATCAATTTTTCAGTCTTTTTAAGAGCCAATCACTATGGTAACCATATTACAGAAAATTGCTTTGTCTCCTTAAAATACCCTTCAGAAAAAGGTCATTTGGCATTAACATTTTCTGACTAAAGCCAGCAATGTAAGCAGCATCAAGAATATTGTCACCACATGCTCTACTCCCGTGTGGCTTTTTAAACCATGTACATTTCAAGAAACTATCAAAACAGGCCACAATATTGAGACTAGAAAAGGTTTTACTATTATAACATGTATGTGGATATGTGTTTGAAAATAAAGAGGTTGATTCAGTTCCTGTGGTTCAACTGTTGATGAGAGGCTGTGTTGGTTCTGCCTTTGTATGACTCTATTAGTCCATTTTCCTTTCCCTGTGGGATTTGAGTCAGAGGGGCGTAACACATTTGCTAATGGTAGACTGATGTTGTCTTGTTCTGTCCCACTGAGCCCTGTCCAGTGCTGGAATCAAGGATGGGTATGTAAGTCCTCAACTGGGATGGGCAAGATAGTGGTTAAGGTCAAGAGCAAGAACTGGATGTGTTTGAATCAAGGAGGTCCATTCTGGGTCAACCAAATCTGAGTCCAAAGGGTACATCTAGTTAAGAAAAGGATATAGAGTCAGTGGAGAAGACAGGTAAGCCTATTGATGATTCTCTGGACCAGGAGCCAAAGCAAGAAGTCAGCAAGGCAGGTCAAGGAAAGTAATCCAAAGCAATTGTAAAGAGTCTACCACAATATGCTGTGCTCAGTTAGCTTTTTAAGATAGGAGGCAAGGAACCAGAACTACCTAGCCGAACTTGAGGAGCCTCCAGCCACCATTGGGTGATGTCAGCTTGCCTCTTTGCTCACCCAAAGGTAAGGACAGCTGTCTTAGATAGATAGATCAATAGAGAAAACATTTATTAAGCATTTAGTCTATGCCAGGCACTATGTTAGGCACTGTGTTAGGGCCATGATGGAGAGCACCATAAAATAGCCCATTTGAAGAATGATTCTGGCAGATAGAATCATAGAATTTTAGATCTGGTAAAGGACATTGGAAGTCATATATAGTTCAATACCTCACTTTACAGCAAAGGAAACTGAGGTCCAGGGAAATTAAGTGACTTTTCCAATATTGTGTAGTTAGTAGCAGATTCAGCACTAAAATCCAGCTCCCTAGATGCCCATTCCAATTCTCTTTCTACTACATCACATTATATACCATCAGATATGGGCTGGTCATGTATTTTCTGAACCAAAAACTGGGACACATTTTCTGAGCAATGATTTATTTTTTTTCTGATTGGGACATTTATACAGATTTTAAATTAGTACACAAAATGATATTTTGTGAACTTTTTAAACTAAAACTTTCCTAACCAGTCATCAGAGCCAACTAACATTTAAAAAATATGTGGGGCAAGCAGCACAAAATGGCAAATGTGGGGTGGTAGCAGTGGGAGACCCTGGGATACTGAAAGACTGTTGCTGGGGAGACTCACTGGCAAGAAGGAAGCAGGGTGGGTTTGGACTAGGAAGAAATATTTTTTAAAATGCTGCTATGGGAGAGGGAAGCTGCAATTTGTGGCACAATGGATAGTGTGCTGGGCCTGGAGTCAGTTCAAATCCAGCCTCAGATACTTATTAGCTTTGTGACCCTGGGAAAGTCGCTTAGCCTCAGTTTCCTCAATTGTAAAATGGGGATCATAATTACACCTAACTCTCAGGGTTATTGTGAGGGTCAAGAGATAATATTTGTTAAAAAAACAAACAAACCGCTTAGCACAGTGCCTAGTGCATAGTAGGTACTATATACATACTTATAATTGAGAGCATAAAATCAAATGATATAGAAGTAGAAGAGATCTTAATAATCATGCAGCCCAAGTTCTCTTATTTTACAGATGAGGAAACAGAGACTCAGATATCTCTTCAGCTGGTGATGTTTCAATGTCTTGTTTTTTTTTAAATTTAATTTTTAAATTTAATTTTAAATTTATGGAATAAAACAAGCATTTCAATAATACAGTATAATAAAAAAGATGATTGCACATGAAACTGAAAATCTATTATGTACAACTTGTTATTCCTTTTAAATATTTAATAAAGTTATTATGTAAATTTCTTTTTTTTCTTTTTCCTTTTTTTCTTCTCCCCTGCTATAGAAATGGCTTTCATTAGACACAAATATGTATGTGTATATTATACATATATATGTATATATGTAAAATAATTCAGTTATTTCTAGTGCCTTCTTCCATGTGTCCTTTGTAGTTACTTTGGATATTTATAACAATCAAAATGACTTAATAATTCATTTTTTGTGATATCTTATTTTGATATTTATTGATTTGATCAATTATCTGAAATGATGGAATTTTTAAGACAATTTTCATGGCTTATATAGACTGCAGGACAAAATACCTGAAATGGGGACAATTCTAGAACTCCAGAATGTAGAAATTGTGATAACTCTGGCTAACTTAAGATACCATTTTCTCCTGTTGCATCCAAAGGGTATGGGATAGAGAGGGGAAAACCAACCAACCAACCAACCAACCAACCAACCAACCTGTTCTAGGTGAAATATGAGAGTCTAGTATTAGGGATGGACATTATATACATCCCCCCTTCCCTATTTTTGGTTCAGGGTGTTGATATGATATTTGATTTACTGCTGTTAGTTCAAGTCACATTTATTAAGACATTTATTAAGCCCTACTATGTGCAAAACACTGTATTAGGTGCTGTAAGGTATGAAATTGTTTTCCAATCAAACTTCCAACATGGTGACAGGCAGCATGGGGCCATGTTCTCTGCTCTTGCCAAACAGACCTATTTGTACTCACACTATAATCCACAATGATTTTCAGATTCTCCCTAAAACGGGTGCTCATAAGAAAGGCTTGAATTTTTAAAAGTTAAAAGAGAGCATGGATGAAGCCATTACTGATGACTGCAATCCTGTAATAGCTCAATTATGTTAGCAGGTGTATGGTCTTGCTCCCTTGAGACAAGGTATGAATTAGGATCACAATAATAGATTGAGAGTTGGAAGGGACCTCAGAAACCACCTAGTCAACCCCCTCATTTTATAGATCAAGAAACTGAGGCCAAGAGAGGTTAACTAACTTGCCCAAGGTCATATAGTTTATAAGTGGCAAAGCCAGAATTTGAATTCAGATCTAAATCTTTTCCACTATAGTACAATGCCACTGAACTAAGTCTCTTCTTTCTTCTAATGAATGGCTTTTCCCTGGTTCTTAACTGCTTTTGCTCAAGGCACTTGGACTGCTTCTGTGAATTTCATTACCAGAATGGTCATAGTTCTGCTCACTGCTTAATAACTAGGTCCCTGCACTCATTCTGGATGCTTATAGTTATGCTGGTAGCATAGCAAGGTAGGTACCTTGACCTCAAATGGGTTTTTCACTCTGTTTGCTCTTGGAAAAGATTTGGATGCAAAGTGAAATGAGCAGAACCAGGAAAACACTCCATACAGTATCAGCAACATTGTGTGTTGATCAACTCTGAATGACTCAGCTCTTCTCAGCAACACAGTGATCCAAGACAAGTACAAAGTTCTCATGAAGGAAAATGCTATCTATATCCAGATAAAGAACTGATGGACTTTGAATGAAGATTGAAACATTTTTTCACTTACTTTATTTTTCTCATGTTTTATTTCCTTTTGATCTGTTTCTTCTTCCACAACTGTGATGAATATGAAAATATGTTTTATGTGATAGCATATGTATAAACTGTATCAAATTGCCTACTGTTTTCAGAAGAGGTGAGGGGAAGGAGGGAGGAAAAATTTGGAACTCAAAATCTTGTAAAATTTTCTTGATGTGTAATTGTGGGAAAAAATAAAATACTTTTTAAAGTAAAAAGAAAAGAAAAAATTTGGACAGCTTTGAAGATAAGGAACCATTCCTAAACAGGAGAGGCACATGTGTAAGTATTTACAAAATACAAAGTAATATGGAGTGGAGGTGGGGAATTGAGGAGCAGGGGGAGACACTAGAAGCTGGGGGAATCAGGAAAGTCAGCAAGCATTTATTACTATGTGACAGACCCTCAGTTGATGTGCTGGTTAGAACTAAGTGCTCGAGGTACAAATAGAAGGAAAAATTTAGTCCATGCCCTCAAGCATCTTACACTCTAAGAGTGTTTGGGGGTACCCATGGGGAACCATGGTGGAGAAACCAATTTGGATAGTGGGGGATGAGGGCAGAGAATGAGTGAACATGGCTGACTTGGACCCTGTCCTGAAAATGGAGGTTGCCAGAGGAAACGACCAATCAGAAGAAGGAGCCATAGGAGCACAGAGATTTACCTGTGGGAGAAGACTGAAGAGGTAGAGGGGCCTTCCAAGCTGAGGAGGCATTAGCAAAGGCAGTTTCTGTGGGGGACAATGCCACTGGAATATAGTGGAGAAAGTATGGAAAGTCAAGATCATAGCCCAGAGAGGAATGAAGGAGTGGAGAAGAGGGCAGATGATTTGAGCTTTGAAGGAGATTAGAGATTCCAAGAAGTAGAGATGAGCAGGGTATGTGTTCCAGGTAGAGGGGTCAGGTTGAGGAAAGGCACAGAGATGGTAGATGGAGTGTCCTGGGTGAGGGAGAGCGAGGTCAGTTTGACTGGACTGCTGAGTGAGTCAAAGGAAGAAAGGTGATGTTCTAATGAGAACTTTGGAGTTTTTCTCTTCCTCTCCCTCACAACCGCTTCTGATTGTACTGTTTCCCAAATTCCTGCTTTTCTAAACTGTCTGTCTAGGCCAGAGGTTCCCAAACTTATTTGGCCTACCGCCCCTTTTTTTAAAAAAAGTTACTCAGCACCCCTCATGGAAATCTACTTTCTTTAACTCTTTAATGGTTTTTTGAAATTTGCATCATTTCAAAAAAATATAAAATATTTTTTAAAAGATGACATCTAAAATTTAACAATTTATTGTAAATTTGTGGGTTTTTTCATGCATTGAAATTTTGTGACATAATATTGCATCATGTAACCATATAGTACCATATTGTAAGCAAGTCATTACAAGCATATATTCCTGCTAATGCATGCTAGACTTCCTGACAATGCGCAACACACTGGCCTGCCAACACTTGCTTGTTAAGACCTGATTGGTGGACTTGGCCACTGATTGGTTATAACTCGAATTTTGTGCATTTATTTGGAAAATAATGTAATCATTATGACTTTAACTCTGTTACACAATGGATGAAACATGTATGAATGGTTTTTCAAAATTTTCTTATCTTCCCTGCCCCCTTATTTTTATTCAATGCTCCCTACTTGCACCTGAGGCCATTACCACCCCCCCCTTCTGGGGACGATATTGCTCACTTTGGTAGGCTGACATCTCATGCCCTGGGGTGTGCTGGAATTGGCTAGAACCCTCTCACAAAAGCAAATTTTAAAAGTTTTAGTGTGAGCATTTTCACTTCAGAAATCAACAAATGTTATAAATTCTCAAATATCTTATTGGACATTTCTGTCTGAAGGTTCCTCAAATTCAATGCATCTATTATAATAGTGAATACTGGTCTTATTATCTTCAGTCACTTAGTGAAGGAGCATTTATTAGACACTTAGTGTGTGCCTGGGATTGTGGTAAGTACTAAGGATATAGTGAAAGGCAAAACAAAAAAAAATGACACAAAACCCCACTCCCTCACAAAACCTTGGAATCCAAACCCACATGTAAAATGGTAAAATTCAAAAATTAGATCATTTTTGAAATCTTGTCAATTGTATCATTCTCAATATTGCCTCCTTCCCATTCTCATTGCCATTATTTTGTTCCAAACCCCATTACTTTTTAGTTGTACCATTACAATAATCTTCTAGCAGATCTACTGTCCTCAATCTCTTCCCTCTGTGATTTGTCTGTACTTCATTGACCAATTGGTATTCCTTATGGACGGATATGATCAAATCATCCCATTACTCAAAAATCTTCAATGGTGCCTCAGTGCCTAATAATTAAATAATATACTTCCTACTCTGGTATTCAAGACCCTCCACTCTCTGGCTCCAAACTACTTTTCAAGGCTTATCTTATGCTGCCTTATGTTCTGGCCAGCTTGAATTACTTATAATATGATTTTAAAAAAACCTAATATAGGGACCTTAGTAGTCTAGCCACTCATTTTTGCAGGTAATAAAACTGGTAGGTCCCATAGAGGTTAGGTATGTATAGAAGACCACTAATGTAATAACTTGCAGAGCTAGGATTTGAACCCAGATCTTTTGACAATAAATCTAGTACCCTTTTCACTGTAATATGCAATCATCTGAACACACTATCCTAAGATGAACACCATCCTGCCTCCATTTAAACCTTTCCATGAGTTCCTCCTGTAATCCCGATTTGGAAGAAATTCCCAGGTCAGCCATGCTCATTACTTCTCCCCAGGCTCCAGGATTGTTAGGCACTTAATAAATACTCGTTGACTTGTCAATCTAACTTGTTAATTTTGCTTACTAGTGTATTGTTGGTAAAGGTGTGAACTGGTTCAAATGAAACCAAGTTGGAAGGCAATTTTGAACTATGCCCAGAAAGGTATTGTGCATACTCTTTTAACCAACTATACCACTATGTCTATTTCCCAAAGAAGTCAAAGAAAGAGGAGAAGGATCTACATGTACAAAAATATTTATAATAGCTCTTTTCATGGTAGCCAAAAATTGGAAACTAAGAAGGTATTCTCCTATTGGAGAAATGGCTAAACAAATTATGGTAGATGAATGTAATGGAATATTACTGTGCCACAAGCAATGAAGAAATGGATAATTACAGAGAAAACTGGGAAGATCTCTATGAACTGATGCAGAGGCAAGTGAGCAGAACTAGGAGAAAAACTCATGTGATAACAACATCATTGACAAGAACAACCTTGAAAGACTTTAGAATTTGTATCAACACATTCATAAATCCCAAGACCAAAAGAATGAAGATGTAATGTGATTCATTTCCTGCCAGAGAAGTGATGAAGGTTAAAATACAGAAAGAAATATACATTTTTGCCATAGCTAATGTGAGAATTTGTTTTGCTGGATTATGAAGACATGTACTGAGGAATTTTGTTTTGTTTTGTTTTGTTTACCTTTGCTTATTAGGAGATGGAAGTCATAGAGGGAAAGACACATATTTGTTATTTGAAAAATAAAAATAATAAATTTTAAAAATAGAAAAAAACAACCCTTTGCATTTTACCCAGTAGGTTCTTAATAAGTATTTGTTGAATGCATGAATGAATGAAACTTTATCCCTGCCTTGAAGGAGTTCATAATCCATTAGGGGAACTCCATACTATATCTTTTGACTCCTACCCCATCCTGATCTCCATTCTGTTTGGTCTCCTGTGCTTTTTTCTCTTTCATTTTTGCCCTCTTGCCCACCAGATAATCTTGCATTTGCACCTCCTACCACCACTATTTCTTTTTTTATTATGGTGGTAGGGTGAGGAGAAAAATAGTATATTGGTAAGGGTTTAGGTTCAGAAGGATACAGTTATTAGCAAGTTAGCAAACTGAAGAAAAAGCCAAACCTTCCATCCAGTGAAGTTAATTCACACTGATGTATGCATGCCACTGATAGCAAGTTATGCCTGTGACATTCTGACATTGTCTCTCAAGAAAGAGAAGGAGTGGAGTCGAGTGAAAGACTAAGAGGATATTCATTTAATTGGAAAGCCAACTGAGATCTAAGGCAGCTGAGGCAGCCCGTGCTCCCTTTCTCTGTACAATGGCATTGGCTGAAGGTTGTATATAAGGTGGCCTTATTAAAGTGACAAGGCAATTTAATTCCTTTGTGCACAATGATTCTACTTCATTGATTTACAATGGGAAGGATATAATTTTGCTAGTGTTGGCAAAAAGCTCAAATGTCAGGCTTTTCAAATTGCCATACTTGCCTTGTTCAGGATGAATAATGAATAAGTCACCTTTTGTCTACAGTTAAATATTCTTGAATAAATACAAAGAACATAAAAGACATAAATGATTGCCTGATTTATATTTAAAATAAAGATCAACATTGTGATAAATGGTTGGAAATGCTTCGTGTGAAGCAATATGACTCTGCTGATAATTACATTATCAATTAGAGAACAGCCCAGGTGTAGACTGTTAGACAGTTTGTGCCACAGAGAAACCTGTAGTGTAGAAGAACATGCACCAACCTAGTTGTGGGGCAACAGAACCCCATCAGCCTTGGACCTACTGAGTAAGATAAGAGCGTTTCACATGGGAAGGGGCTGAATCTCATTGGCATACACTGAGGTCTGTAAACTAGTATCAGATGAAAGGAGGATTTATGTGCTCCAGGAGATCATGACACATGAATTCAAATTCTGTCTCTCATTCCTTCTTGCTGTGTGACTGTGGGCAAGTCATCTAACTTCTCAGCCTCAGTTTCCTAATCTGTAAATTATAATAATATCTGTAATACCTACCTCACAGGGTGGTTGTGAGGATCAAATAGGTGATACATTAAAAATATTCTGAAAGCCTTAAAGCTATGTAGAAATGCCAATTATAATTATCAGCCCTCCTCCAAAACAAAAAGGAATATGACCTCAGACCCTTAAAAAAAAGATTCTGAGGGCTAAACCTGTTACTTAACTAGCAGTGTGACTTTGAACAAATTACTTAGCCTTTCTGGGCTTCAGATTCCTTTTCTGTAAGATGAGGAGATTTGGTCTTTTAGGTTTTTAGGTCACGGATCTCCTCAGAATTCTGGTGAAGCTTTTGGACTCACAATAATATTTTTTTAAAAAAAATTCATAGTTGAAGGAAATGATAAATTTTGCTTAGAGGTTAGTGAAAATAACCCACCTAAGTTCCCAGATCCTTTAAAATCTAACCATAGACCCTTTCTGTGGTTTGCAGGTTTAAAACTCCGAGACTAGATGACTCTAAAAGTCTCTTCCATGATCCCATGAAATGATATGGTTTGATTAGGACCCCTCCCTTTTTTGGTGGTTGTTCTGAGCTTTGAAAGGAAGAGACCATGAAGGCAGTTGACTCATGAAATTAGTCAATCAAAACCATTCTTTGAAAACCACCCAACTCTTATTACATCTAAGCTCAGTTCTTACAACGATCCATTCAAAACACACACTTGACATTTACTATGTCATCTATTAAGCAAAACCATTTGCATACAGTCATCCAATAGAGACACTGATGCATAGAAGTTAGACTGTTTGTCTGTGTGTGTGTGTGTGTGTGTGTGTGTGTGTGTGTGTGTGTGTGTGTGCGTGTGAGTGAGAGGAGAGAGAATGTTGGCGGGGGCTTAATAGAAGCAGCACAAGACAGGGGATCAGAGGGAAATTTTTTCTTAGAGAGGATCAGAAATGCTGAGCTCTTGTCCTGCTTATGTCATGGATAACTATGTGAACTTGAACCAGTCACTGCACCTCTGGGCTTCAATTTCCCCATCTATAAAATGACAAGATCATCACAGTATTCCAAGGGACCCTGGAGTCCTTTGTTGTATAACTTCAGCGAAAAAACGTCAAAGCTAGTGTTTCTCTTCTAAAATGTTAAATATGCAATTACATTGATTAATATTATGTGAAATGCTTTTTCAGTATGAAAGTAAACTCAGTTTTATCTTTCCTGCAAAATATTCCCAGTTTCCCTAACAAGCTTTCTTTTCCTCAGGGAAACTTCATACATTAAGGTCACTTTGGATCAGTATTTGTGAACTCTTTGAATATTATGCAAGTCCCAAAGTGTTTTGTGGTCAAAATGATTTGGCAAATACTGAACTTGATCTCTCCAATTGCCATGAGGTCTAAAATTCTATAATTTTGTGTTGATTCCTTTTTATAATATTAACCTTTTTGCTGGTAGCTTTATTTGGAGCATATAAATCTAGCCGTTCCATTATTCATGAGTGTTAAATCCAGTTTAACAATTTGTAGAAAGGGAATTAAAGGCTGCTAACATTTGCTCCTTTACCTGTATTTTGGATCACATGTCCTGGATCTGAGGCCCTTATGAGTCATTCCCCTCTGAATTGTATACCAGGGTCAAGGTTATGATTCCTCCTTTTATGAAGTCCTTCAGAATAATAATAGCTAATAATAATAATATGTAGCACTTACTATGTACCAAGTACTGTGCTAAGCACTTTACAAATTTGACCTCATTTGCTTCTCACAACAACCCTGGTATATTAATTGCTATTATTATCCCCATTTTACAGATGAGGAAACTGAGGCAAACAAAGGTTGTGATTTGCCTGGGGCACATATCTAGTAAAAGTCTGAGGCCATATTTGAACTCAGGTCTTTCTAACTCTAGGCATAGCACTTCCTCCACTGCATCATCTAGCTACCCTGACATTAACCCTCTAGTCCAGGGCTGGTTTTTTTAAATTGCATTTTATTTTTTTCTAATTACATGTAAAGACACATTTTAACATTCATTTAAAATTTTTTTTGGAGTTCCAAATTTTCTCCTTCCCTCCCTTACCTCCCCCTTCCTTAAGATGGTAAGCTATTGCAATCATGTAAAACATATTTCCATATTAGTCATGTTAGTCCAGGGGTTTTTAACCTTTTTTGCAGTATGGACTCCTTTGTCAGTCTGGTGAAGCCTATGGACCCCTTCAAAGAATTATGTTTTCAAATGAATAAAATAAAATATTGAAGATTACAAAGTAAATCAATTATATTAAAATATAGTTATCAGAATATTACAATCCCCTCAAAAAAGTTCAAGTTATTAATCAAGCTAAGAACTCCATGCTAAAGAGTCTACACCAGAGGTTCTTAACCTTTTCTATTCTTTTTCTTTCTTTTTGGGGTGGGGGGCAATAGACCCATTTGATAGTCTGGTTAAGCCTATGAACCCTTTCTCAGAATAAAGTTGTTTTTTTAAAAATCATAATTGAAGGAAATATTGACTTTTAGTTATAAGTGAATAAAAATAAAGATGTAATTTTCCCCCCATCTAAGTGCACAGGCCCCCTGAAATTTATGGCCTAGATTAAGAATCCGTTTTCCAGACTATTTTCTTTCTTTCTTTCTTTTTTTTTTTTTTGCTTAGGCAATTGGGGTTAAGTGACCTGTCCAGGGTCACACAGCTAGTTAGTGTCAAGTGTCTGGGGTCAGATTTGAACTCAGGTTCTTCCTGACTCCAAGGCCAGAGCTCTATCCACTGCATCACCTAGCTGCCTCAAGACTATCTTCTTTCAACTGTCTGCTTTTGCTTACACTGTTGCTGGTCTAGAAAAATTAGGAAAAAAATCATACTTGTAGATAACACCTTTCTCTAAACTTCATATTTGTACTTTCACTTTAAAGTTTAAGGGGATTAAAGGGGAATGCTGGGATTTAGAAGGAAGAAATAGAGAACTTGGTATCCCTTTCTGCCATAACGTTCAGAAATTGTCCTTGAGATCCCTGAGATCACAGGATCATGGATTAGAGTTGAAAGGACCTTAGAGGTCATCTGGTATAACCTTCTCATTTTACTGATCTGGAAACTGAGGCTGCAGAGCAGTTAAGTCATACAAGTATTAAATGGGAGAGATGAGATTTAAAGCCAGATCCTCTGATTCTTTGTTATAGACTGATTCACTGAGAGAGATGCATTCATCAGTGGCCAAGATAATTGAAAGGTACATATAAATTCTTTCCCTTCTTTTGCCCTAGAAAAGTATTATTTTAGGGGCAATATCAATGTACTACATAGTAAAAAAATGCTTCAAGTAAGTCAGTACAATGGAATGTCTCTAGAGGAAATTGTTAGTTTGTGCAGGCCAGTGTATAGATGAAAGGAAGTTAGAAGGTAAAGGGATTTGTGTTTGTAGATGTTTAGGAGAGAGGGAGGAATGTGAAAGTGATTTGCAGAAAGGTATAGTCTGTGTACTTAGGATTTTTTTTTCTTTGAAGATTCAGAGTAGAGAAAATACCACCCTTGGCCTAAGAGGAAGAAAAGCCAGATAGTGCTATTATTCCAGCCACTTCTTAATTTCTCTGCATAAGTTTAGAGGTCCATTAGAATCTCAAAGGAGTCCTCACTCACTTTGTACTCCGGAAGAACTTGCTTAATTGGCAGTTATCAAAGACTGCTGCCAGTCAAGCTTGATGCCTATAATCCTAAAGCTGAGGCACATGACAGTTAGAAGGAAACAGAAATAATCAATCAATTAAATGTCAGGTGTGTATGTTGCCCATGTAGGTTATGTGTCTCCATCTGGGTTTATCTAGATGTAACTTGAAGGAAGGCATAAATAGATATCTCTAGAGTTTTTATCCATCCCTCTGTAAGAGAGACTTTGGCTTCTTCTTGGAGGAGAAGAGAAGATCAGGGACCGGAGGCTGGCCCACTATGCTTACCTCAAAGAGTGGATATTTGACTACAATCGTGTCTATCTGCCACTCTATTATTTGTATAAGGGAAATAATTTTTAAGTTCAAGCCACTTTCTTGGTTACTATATTTTAGTAGAGAATGAGTGTTTTATGCTATATCTGGAGATTGATTCCCTTTCCATCAAATGTTAGTTACACAAAGACCATCACACACACATTAGTGAATAAACCCATTTATCAAAGCATATAGCAGACAAAAAACAGAGAAATTATGCAGATTAGATACAAGGGTGGGGAACCCGTGGCCTTGAGGCCACATTTGGCCCTCTGGGTCCTCAAGAGTGGCCCTTTTATTAAAAAAAATCCTTTTATTAAGGGGATTTACTATGTGAAGCTTGGATTCAGTCAATGGGCTGCACTTGAGGACCTAGAAGGCCACATATGGCCTTGAGGATGCAGGTTCCCCACCCCTGGTTAGAATATACCAGAAAATATCAGTCAATGAGCTTTTCTACTGGGAGTGAGCTATCTCAGCTCAACTGAGAAAGAGAGAGTCTCTGAACTCACCCGGTGGGAAATTCCTTGAAATTTCTAGTGTGACAAACTGGAATTAGAAATATGTTCAAGATGGCATCACCTTTACTTGTCACTTTCTTCCTGGAGTCTTTCTTTCCAGAGAGCTCTCACTGAAGAAAGCCTAGAACCACATGTGTTCCCTCGCCAAGCTGGAGGCATAACAGACTCTATCCTCTCCCAAGCCTTTGCAGCCAACCTCTCCCATCATATAGATGTGAGCATTGAGTGATCGTTCTTTCCAGGGATGAAGAGAGTCTTTTGTAAATGCTAGGCATGAATTCTAGATTAAATAAATCAACAGATACTCATGGAGGACCTATTATGTGAAATACTTTAAGCTAGACTCTAGGGATATAAAGAATTGTAAAATGACTCCTACTTCTTAATAGCTTAAAATCTTGTGTATTATTGGATTGCAGCCCAGCAGCAGAGGGGGACAGACTGGGGAAATGTCCAAAATCTAGGAACTAGATAGAACCACCATATTGGGGCAGATCTTAGAAGTAGGAAATTACCAAATAGGTAAGCCATTGGAAGCAAGGAAGTCTACCTGGCAGATGCCTTGGCAAATTAGTGGACAATAGGGAAAGGCTAGTATCCAAGATCAGGTGGGTTGGGCAAGAGGTAGTTGGGTCCCGGATAGGGGGACTCAGGTTCAGGGAGAGAAATCAAGTTACTGGGAAGACTGATTGATGTATTTGCTTAAGGGGATGTGTGCAGATGGGGAACTGAGACAGGGACTCAAACATGGGGACTTAATAAATATGGACTGATGAATAAACAGATGAATAAGGAGATAAGACTGGCACACAGTTACTGAACTAAGACTTAAGATGAGTTCTTATCACAAGGAACAAACCCAGTTCTTTGAACCAACACATTAATATTGCTAAAATTAACAATGATGATGCTAATATTTATATAACACTTAAAGGTTTACAAAACAATTTATATATCTATATTTTAAAATATTTACATAGCCTATATTTACATATTTATCGCAAGGCCAGAAAAGGGCAAATGCAAAGCTGACAGTGATCAACTCCCAAGCTATGGTCCTGGAATGGTTTCAGAGTCTGTGATAGTACTAAGCATGCTAGTGGGAGTAAAGTGGATCCTGATGGGCTTACTGGAAATAGAAATGTTCTGGGACCAGCTTATGAGAGCTGATTATTAAATTTTGGTATGAGCATTTATACCTTGGAAATTGGCAAATGCTATAAATCAGGAGAAAGTGATGGAGAAAATGTTAATAATATAGATTAAACTTTAAAGTGTGTTATAGGTACATTTTTTCCCCTGGAGAGCTAATTGTTAAGTATTTATTAGCACACTTCTATCTTGGAGGATTTGGAGGCAGGAAAGCTAGCTTTTGTAATGGATCTCAGAAATGAGGGAGTCAGGACATAGGCATTTAGCTGATACAGTGGATAGAGTGCTGGGACTAGAGTGAAAAAGACCTGAGTTCAAATTGGTTTTTTAACGCTTACTAGCTGTGTGGTCCTGGACAAGTCACTTAACTTTTCTTTGTCTCAGTTTACTCATTTGAAAAGTGGGGATAATAAAAGTGCCTACCTCATAGAGTTGTTGTGAGGATCAAACAAGATAATATTTGTAAAGTGCTTGGTACAGTGCCTAGAACAAAGTAGGTGTTATATAAATGTTAGCTCTGATATATGAAAAAAAAGTGGCTAACAATACCAGATAGTAATGTTAAGTGGTATACAAGTGGTGCAGATAGTATCTGCTGCAGGAATTCAAGGGAAGAAAAATAACATTATGGAAGAAGAATTTAGTTTTGGAAGAATGGTAGAATTTACATCAGCAGATACAAAGAGGGAGGCCATTGAAGAAAGGGGCAGGCATGTTGTGCTTCAAGGAAAATGAATAGACTGGCATGGCTGGAGCAGATGGTTTGTGTGTATGCCAGGGACAGAGTTGGATGGGGGCGAAGAGGGGGTGTCATAGGAGATCAGGTAGGAACCAGATGTGAAGGGCCTTGAATCCAAGCCAATGAATTTGAGCTTGACTCTGTTGGAAGTAGGGAGAATTGGGCAGGAGAGGGAAGAATGAATATTTTTGAGTAAGAGAATGTCACAAAATGGTATGATTAAGATTAATCACTCAGAAGTATGAGGGATGATGGAGGAAGGACAAAGGAGAAACTGGAG
Organism: Vombatus ursinus; assembly: GCF_900497805.2. Lineage (NCBI taxonomy): Eukaryota > Metazoa > Chordata > Mammalia > Diprotodontia > Vombatidae > Vombatus > Vombatus ursinus. The sequence goes on from NW_020954559.1 coordinate 11,443,710, forward strand.
GAGATAAAGGAGAGACAAAGGGAGGCCACTTCAGAAACTTGAGATAGGTTAGGTCCTTAACACTCTCTGCCTGAATGAGAATGGCAGCAATGGATGTGGGAAGGAAGGGACAGTTGTGAGACAAGAATATAAGGGAAGATTTGAATTGGGGGACAGTTACTGAAAGGTGAGCTGAAGCAGTTAGGATAGGATGTGGAATTAAATTTCATCTTTTCTTTGTCTTGTTCTGAAGACAAATTTCTTCTGTTTTACTATGATTTCCTTAATGGAAAGACTAATCAAAATACAATCACTCTAAAGGGGGATGTTGAATCACTTTTCCTTATCCAGATCACTTTACCTCTATGGAGTCTGACAGATGTTCTTCAAGTCCTGGAGAAGCATTGAGTGGTTGGTAGTCTGGTCAACATTTCAAAGCAGCAGAACATATAAAAGGGAGGGGATTATTTGGAGAAAACATTTGCCTTGATTTTCTTTCCACAATGAAATTGTGAAGGAGAGGACATATAAAAGAGAAGATGTCTAAATAAATATGTATAGAATTACCAGGTAGGATGGATTTTTCAGCTATTCAACAGATTCCCTCATTTGCCAAGGGTCATGAAGATTGACTATTGCCATTAGTATTTGCTTTCCAATCTTTCTAATTGATATAACTACAGATTTCTATATGCAAACATAATTTTACACAACTTTATGTTTTTTTGCAGTCATATAATTTGTAAGAACATTCCTTCTATCAATGCAAATGTGCATCTACAGTCAATCTTCAATATTTGGCAGTTTAAGTTTTGGTACTTCAAGCATTTGTGATTTGATTAGTAACCTCATTTTCATCTTTGCATTGGCAACCACATGATTCCCTCAGGTTTGTAGAGTGGCTGGTATCCTACTAGGTGCTTCACTGATCTTGTTCATCCTAGCGTTGTAGAGTAAAGAGGCATTCATTGCATATTTCCATTGTCTTTAAAACTCAAGTTTTGGGTTTCAATTATGTCTCCAAAGCATAGTGCAAGTCCTTTGGGTTCTAAGCATAAGCTGTGCAAAGTCAGTAATGCTACTTAGTGAGAAAATAAAGATGTTAAATAAACTTTGTGCTAGAATGTCTGTAGCTGCTGTTGGTCATGAGTTTGGTGTTAATGAATTGATGATTCATTATATCTGCAAAAATAAGGAAAGTATTTGTGGTACTATAGATTTCACATGTTATGAAAAGTGAATATTGTGTCTGAAATCAATGTTTTTTTTTTTAGATTGAGGTGTTAGCACAAAAGGTCACAGAATTCTAGAGAATTTCTTGTGAGAAAAGATGTTTTGCATGTTACCAATTTTATTTTGTGTACTGCATTTGATGGGTTATTTCTTGGTTACTGCATTAGAAAAAGTATGTATTATCAGAATCAATGTTTTGTTATAAAGAATTGTATGCAGAAAAGTATATTTTCAGCAATCTCTAGTGAAAATTTACAGTTTTTGGTGGTCATAGGAATCTAATCTCCTGCTTTCCTTTAGGTTTGAGAGAACTGATTATTTCTTTTATATTAATAATGAATTATTAAATTAAAACCAGGATTTTTTCAGAAACCTGTAGGTTGTTCAGTCTCTGAAGGACATCGTTGATGGATGAGATTGCCCAAATCCCTGGGGTACATCCTGGGTGGGAGACCCCACCCAACTAGAAAACCTTACAAAGAATTTAATCTAAGATGAATTCTGGCTCGTTGTGTTCCACTCAGGCAGGCTTGGGCAGGGGGATAGATCCTTTGTCTAGATTGCCTGAGGCTGGGGGTGATCTGGGAGTGAGAGTGATCAGTCACATCCCCCAGGCCCTCTTTAGAATAGATTCACTTCTCATTATAGTATTTATCTTTCTCATTATTTGTTAACCAATCAGAGTTGATTGTCACCAACCAATCAGAGTTGATTGTCACCCTCAGGAACCCTCATTCTTCCAAGAACATGTAGGTATTGAGTGGATTTCAGGAGGGGTCTTTGGCATTTGAAATGGCCACTGATCCCTTTTAATCCCTGATTAATAAAATGATTAATTATCCAGAAACTGTGTCTCTTGAACATTTATATGTCACAATTTTAATGTATGACTATTACTGGTTTTTTTTTTTTACTTTTGTGCTGTTTTCTAGGAACATTATCCCTTTGAAAGTTGAGGACTGACTTTATTCTGTAGTGCATGGCCATAGATGTAAACCGATACATAATTTTATGTTTTAAAGACAATGAAAATATGCAATGAATGCCTCTTTACTCTACAATGCTAGGATGAACAAGATCAGTGAAGCACCTAGTAGGATACCAGCCACTCTACAAACCTGAGGGAATCATGTGGTTGCCAATGCAAAGATGAAAATGAGGTTACTAATTATGTTTGCATACATACGGTAAAATTATGTTTGCATACATACGGTAAAATTATGTTTGCATACACAGAGAGATCATTAAGAGTGTCTTCCAAGGATTCCACAACCAATATGTGTCAGAGGCATGATGTGAACCCAGCTCATTTTCACTCTATACTAAACTACTTATTAGAACATACACTCTTTTAAAACTCTGATGTCTAAGTGGTGCAGTGGATAGAATGCCAGACTTGGAGTCAAGACAACCTGATTCTAAATCTTGGCTCAGACACTTAATGGCTATCTGACCCCGGGCTAATCACTTAGCCTCTCTCAGACACAGTTTCCTCATCTGTAAAATGGGGATAACAACATACATTTCACAGGGTTATTGTGAGAATCAAATGGCATAACATATGTAAAGCACTTTGCAAATCTTAAAACACTGTGTAAATGCTAGCTATTATTATTTTTATTCAGGGTGTTTCTAGATTGGCATTTATATTTATTTCAAAACACTTGTTAGACTCAAGGAAGATTTAAGCTTTATGAGCTAGCTAGATCCCAACTTTTGATCCTAAATAAATTGGCCAAACATTTTAAAGAACAATAATACTCAGCCCTCATAGAGTGCTTGTAGATTTGCAAAGCACTTTACATGTGTTAAATTATTTGATCCTCACATCAAACTTGTGAGGTAGGTGCTATTATTATCCCCATTATAGGGATCACAAAATTGAGTCTGAGAGAAGATAAGTGATGCCCAGGGTCAGAGAGAGCTAATGAATATCTGAAGCAGGATTTGATCTCATGTCCCTCACCCCAAGTCTAAAACTCTGTTCATTGTGTCACCTACCTGCCTAGAAAGAAGAAATTCCAAGCTCAATACAGGGAGACTGGACGTCTGTCTCTCTATGCTGGAGTTTCTACTTGTAAAGGGAAAAAACTTATGGCTTGATAATTCTAGGGGCTTGCCTGGAATTTCCTGCCTGACACAGAACCTGTGGTGCCATAGGAGACCTGGCCTTTGCATGCTTTCTTCCCTGACCTGCCTCCTCCAGAGTGCAATTCTTATTCAGCAGGCAAAACATGTTAAGAAAATAACACTTCAGATCTGTCATGAAAATATCTTTTAGGAAATAACCCCTATAATGTGATATAATGACAGCCCTTCTGTTTTTGCAGCCTATATTGAGTTTTCCTGTGGTGATGAAAGCCATGTGATTTCAAGGACTTCACAAGAACATGGAGGGTAATATGCTGCTTTATTATTATTTTTTTTTCGGGGAAGAAGCAAGCTGGTGTAATGACTGCATATTCAGGGTTTCTCTGGATCTAAAGAGAACCTCCTTTTTTTTTCTGAATGGTGGCTACTGCTGAAGAAAAACTGCCTACTCTCATACTGTCAGGTGGCAAAATGCCAGCATTCATTGAAGTATTATCCGGAAGCAGAAAACTTATCTGAATCACCAGAGCAGTGCATCAGACAGAAGGAAATCCAATCCATCGATCAGCACATAGATGGAATTGGTTTTTGTGTTTAGTTTACTTCTACTAAATTTATTGACTCTCTTCTTATTGTCCTTTATAGGTAAAGTGTATTCAAAAATTATAATCTAATCTCTTTAAGCTTCTAAAAGTCTATGGAAAAGTACTTTCTGCTAGCTGGAGCTCATAGGGAGTAATAAGGAGTAGTAATTGATAATACAGACCCAGAATGCACTCTGATTGGAAGCAATGGCACTCACATAAGATGAGAAATTTTGAAATGAAAGTGAGAAGAGAAAACAGGAGGATATGATGACAGGAGGAAGGGCCCTGCCTCAATCTGCCTCAGTTTGCCCATGTTGAATGTATTTTTATTCCTAGTCTCTAGCAAAACAGGTCAATCAATCAATAACATTTACTAAGTGCCTGCTATGTGCCAGGCACTGTGCAAAGTGCTGGGGGATACAAAAAGAGTCAAACGACATGACAGTCCCTGCCCTCAAGGAGCTTTCAATGTCATGGTTGAAATGACTGAGGAAGAACCCTTGTCCAGGCATGAGTGTTGTCCCCATGACCACCTGGGAAAGAGATGGGAGACAAAATTTAAAAACTGAAATTTAATCACTTTAAGCTTTCAAAAGCCAGGGGAGGCCACTTTATTCAACATGGAGATGATAGTATTGTTTGCATTAATGTGAAGCACATAGTAGACAGGCATTATTTTTGCTTGACTGGCATAGAATCTAAGTCTAAGACAAGTAATAACAACAGCTAAAAATCCTTGCAAAAGAATGTTAAGATTTGCAAATTACTTTCCTTAATGCCACCTTGTGAGATGGGGTGGTTGGAGGTTCTTCTCCCTATTTTATTGATGTGAAAACTAAGGCTCAGAGAGATTAGAGTAACTTTGTCCAGTTTCATAGAGTTAGTGAGAGTTAGGACCCAGACTTAAGCCTAGACTGTCTGTCCTGGGAGTTAAAACTCTTCCCACTCTCCCAAAGTAATGCTCTGAACTTTATAAACCCCACAAGTCTTTTGACCAAGCTGAGCCAAAGCTCTTGACTTCATAATAATTCTGACCCTTCTCTATGGGGGTAAAAAAAATGTCTCTGACTTTCCTGCACCTGGTGAAAGTGCTTTTTCCCTCCTCTCGACTGTCACCTCTTTTTGTACCTTTTTTTAATGTATTGATTACATTGTACTTGGCATTACAGTTATTTGTGTAAGTTCCTGCATCCCTCCCTGAACTGTAAATTCCTCAATGGCAGTGAGCCTATCTTGAGACAAACCTATAGAGTGAGAAAGAAAGGCAGGGAGCTTTGCCCATTGCAATATTGGTCAAATATGAATTTTATTTTTTTAGGCAAGTGGGGTTAAGTGACTTGCCCAGGGTCACACAGCTAGTAAGTGTCAAGTGTTTGGTCTGAGGCTGGATTTGAACTCAGGTCCTCCTGACTTCAGGGCCAGTGCTCTATCCACTGTGTCGCCTAGCTGCCCCCCCAAATATGAATGTTAATGACATCCTTGATTTCTTTCTGTCTGTTTTATTTAATCACATAACCATGCATAGAGGATCATCTTGATAGGCAACATTTATATAGCACTTTTGAGGATACTTATAACAGAGAAGTAGGTGTGATTATTACCCCCATTTTACAGATAAGAAAGCTGAGACACAAAGAAATTAAGTGATTTGCTAGGGTCAGACAACTAGTAAATGTCTGAGGCAGGAGTCAGGTCTTCTAAATGCTCTATCCATTGCGCCAAATAGCAGTCAAATAACTATACTGGCTGTCCTAAAAGCCCACTTATTTCCCATTGTCTCGCCACGGCATTTCCCTGGAAAATGTATGACGTATGATATGGTATAAATTCCTATATTTATTTACTTTGGTCCAGAATTATGATTTCATTGGCATAATGAACTTCAGGTACAGAAACTCTTTGTACCAATGCAGACCAGCATCTGTTCTATAACTTATGGAGGGCTTGAGAACAAAAGTGACTTACCTATGGTTGTATGGGTCAGAGATAACATTTGAACTGACTACAAGGTTGGTCGTCTATCCATTATACCATACTGCCACACTCGGTCCATGGAAGTGAGGTCTGAATTAGCCTATCATTCATATTTTTCAGTTCAACTCACTGAATTTATTTAACTTTTATTTACTGATTATTTGTAAGGATAGACAAAGCTCGGTAAGGAGCACTGTGCTAAGCTGATATAAGCTGAATATCAAGCTTGAAGCATTTCCCACAAGACTCTCCCAACTGGTGAAGGGATAGAAGACTCAGTATTGTGTGTGGAGAGAGTTGGAGTGAGAATTCTAGGAAAGAGAGACATTTTTCATTTCCTCTTGGAGAGAGAGAGAGATACACATGGCTCCAGAAAAAAAAAAAAAAAACAACTTCAGGAAATGGCAGACAAGGTATGTTTCTGACTTCTAGATTGCCTCTGGATAAGGGATAATTTCAGGAAGGACTTCAGGGATATCCTCCCAGAAATCACCTCTTCAGTGAAATTGGGATTTCTTTGTTCAGTTGAGATATCTCACTCCCATTGGGAGAGCTCATTTACTCTGTGCATTTTTTGGGGTATATTTTAATCTCTAAAACTCCTCCAATTTTTTTGCTCTCTGCTTGGATGGATGTATTTACTCACTACTCTTTTGGGATGGTCTTTCACGTCCTTATGTTGAGGTGTAGATACTAGAGGTGCTGGTGAAGAGGGTTTCATTCAGTTTCAGAAGTCGAGTCCTTTGCAGCCTCGCTTTTTTGATCTTATTCAGATGTGCTGGCTCCTGTTTGCCTACAATTCCCAGAAAAACCTTAAACTTCAGATTCCTTGTAGACTCACTTTATCTCTCTTTGAAAGCACCTTTGAAGAAGTTTGTCTACCAGTCCCAGCTCCATTTGAAAGCAAACTTCCCCCCTTCTAGTTCCCTTCATTACCTATTCTCATTGTTTATTCAGATCTCTCAGACCTCCCAAAGGGAAATTCTCACCTGGACCCTTTTTCTCAACCACCTCCCCGCTTCAACTGGCCTTTCCCATTGTTTTACCTTCCTGTGACCCCTGGCCATTTCTCACCTTTAATCCTAGCTAGGCACCACGAGGTCCAGGACCCAGGAGTTGTGTTCACCCCAGCTTACTAGCCGCTCCCATCCAGATCTCCTTAGACCCCTCCTCCAGTCACTCCAAACTACTTGACCACTCCCAGATCCCTCCCACAGTCTTTCTGTACTTAAGATTCACCTTTGCCTCATTCAGACGCTGAGCTGTTCTCATGCCTAGAGGCTCAGACTCTCATGCCCGCTCATCCTCACGGGCATCACATGGCCTATCCACCCCAGCCCTCACTCAGACGCTGGGAATTTCTCAAGCCTAGAGGCTGAGACTCTCGTGCCTGCTTGTCCTTAGGAGTGTCCCCTGGCCTGACCACCTTTGCCCCCATTCACCTGCTGAGCTGTTCTCAGGCCTAGAGTCTGAGACTGTCTCAAGCCCGCCTGTCCCCACAGGCATCACCTGGCCTATATGTGATTTATCTTTAATAAACTTTTTCTCTGGTTGGAAGAAGATTTTGGGTTGAGTTCTTTCGAGCAAGCCCGTGCAGTGATCTGGGGCTTTTCCCAGCACCCCAAAACCTCCCACGATCTTGGGGTGCCTCTGCATGTGGAAGCACCCCAAAACCTCTACCCCTCTTCAATGGGACCCTGAAATCACAATATGTGGGTCCTGCCCAAATGAATTCGACCCCAGTCTTCTTTCAGCAAAAGACAAGGTTTATTACAGATGAACCATATAGGCCATACTCTTAAGGAAACTGAACATTAATGATGCTTGTAAGGATGAGTAGGCATGAGGAAGTCTCAGCGCCTTAAATGGGGACCAGGATGGATCTTATATACAGCCAAGTAATTTGGGGTGACTGGAGGAGTTTAGAGAGAATCCCCATGAAAGTGTCTGGGAGGTTGAATGGGTCCATCTGGGAATAGACAATAGAGGGCTAGCCTTTATTTGGGTAACAAAGAACTGGAAGATAGGGCCTAAGGATGAGGAAGAGGTTAAGATCAAAGATGGGAAATATACTAGGCTTCATTAGGGTATCAAAGGGAGATAGGGCCTATGTGATAAGGCCAGTTGATAGGAATAATAATCAGGAACCTGCTAGACTTCTTTGACCAGATAAGTGAGTTCAAATAAAGTTTAGGGGTTTTCTGGGGTCCATAGACAAATGGGACCCAAAATCTTTTTTGGGGTGAGGGGTAAAGATCTCAGCTTGGGCCCATACCCCAATCACTAGTATTAAACCTATAAGTCTGTACGTATAATCCTGTGATACTCTTCATCTGTTAAGAAATAACAACCACTAAAGTAGATTGAACCTAAAAATTGTGCCCCTTAACCTAGTGTGATAGATCCTCCGTTAGGGACCCAGGGGCACCACGCCCCGGGGCCTCTGGCTCAGCTTCCCCTAACGGCTGTTACAACACCCTGGGTGAAATCCTCAAGGGGGGGGGGTGAAACATCCTGTTCTGTAAATAACCTGATCTGTCTTCCCGGCACCCCACCGGACCCTGCTCCCTTCCCGGCACCCCACCGGACCCTGTTCCCTTCCCGGCACCCCA
>NW_020954559.1:11452195-11498358 GCF_900497805.2 Vombatus ursinus
TCCCTTCCCGGCACCCCACCGGACCCTGTTCCCTTCCCGGCACCCCACCAGACCCTGTTTTGTAACCGGACAGTATAAATATCTCAGATGAAACCCTCGGTGGGACGGCCCCTGGGATGCACGCCTGGGGTCCGTCGCCGGCCGGCTCAAATAAACGCGCTCTCAATTAAAGTCAATTGGGTGTGATGCTCTGATTTCTCTCGGGCGTCCAGTTCACTAGGGGCACTATTTAGAGGGGCAGATGGTTAAAATTCTAGTTTGGTACTCCTTCAAAGAGGAGAACAGGCTTGTGGCCCCCTTTCCTGCTCTCCTCCAGGCAGGAGGCAAAGTCTTTCTTGGAGAGGAGTGGACAAAATTACAGAGTTAACTCTCTATACCTTCCCATAAGACATATTATGAGGATATACAGACATCTTACAAGGGCAGCACACTCATAAAAGTGGTTCTAGGGAAGGATGAGAGATTCTTCTCCAGCCTAAAGAATTGGTTCTTTAGTGGTTTCAGTTGTGTCTGACTCTTCAGGATCCCATTTGGGATTTTCTTGGCAAAGATAGTGTAATGTTTGTCATTTCTTTCTCCAGCATTATCTTATGGATCCAATAAGACGGAAGCCATGGTGTATTCAGAAACTACAGCACACTTGTTTCAGCTGCAGGTCTTTTCTTTGTCAAATCTCTATAAAGACATTCAACCTCTCATTTATAAGATGGGGAAAAAATAAGGCCAACCTAATTCCTAGGGGAGATTTAAGAGGTGATTAATAGGTTTTTATTCAAATATTTTAGTATTAGTAACTTAGTGCCTGGGGTACTATGGTGATAAGTGCTTTATAAATGTAAATGAACAATTCTAACTTACCTCTGAGGGTTATTACAAGAAACAATGAATTCAATTGACTTAGTAAAGTACAAATGACTACATCAATGCTTAATAATAATGAAAGGCTGAGGGAAAAAAAAGACTTTTCTGAGACTCTTCATCTTTCTTTCTTTGCTGACTGGCTTCCATTTGATGGGCCAGATAGCAATAGGCCCACAGACCAAGTAGCAGCTTGACTCTTTCTGTGGGATAAAAGGAATAGAAATAAAAGGTGCTTATTAAAAAGTATGGCAAACATTCTTAGAAAAATGTTGTCTGTTTTATCAAATTCATAATGTTTCTCAAAGTAGTTAAATAGTTTCTTGTGTTTGCTGTGATTCCTTTTAGAGGAATGTGAGTCTTAAAACCAAAGAGAACTTTCCCAGAGAAGTAGGAAAAGAAAGATAGATATTTTGTGCCTGCCAATTCTTTGTGAAATACTGATTTAAATCCATGCAACCATCTTTACTGAAGAGGGGAATTCCAGAGGAAAGATATTTTCTACTGGGGAGAGGCTTTAAAAGAAGGAAAATTAAGAAACTGCCTTGTGATTTTCTGGTTATGTCTGAATTGGACCTATGCTGTTTGTTGGATAGAATTTAGCTGTGCTTGTTATAGACAACTGTGTCATGCTATTTCCTTTATCCACATATTATAGGCTTGGCTTCTTATGTCCATGCTATGGCAGACTAAGTTGGGGTGGTGAGAATGAAGAGGGTTCCAAACCCTCCTGTAGTTCCAAATAGCTATAACAAAGACACTCACCTTAGGACATCACAGGCCAGTTTGGTGAAGACAGTAATGATAGGATAGACAGGGTTAGTTTCAACTGTCATAATCACGCACTACTGTTAAATGAATGAATGAATGGGTGAATAAATTAAATGTTTACTATGTAACATTCGTAGACAGGCACTGTGCTAAGCATGGGCAATCCAAAAATAACTGTGGCAGTCTCTCATTCCAAGGAGCTTCTATTTTAACAAAGGAAGAAAACACAAATAGGGAAGCATGTTTTGGACTTGGAAGTCAGAGGAGATACTGATTGGAACCACTGAGGAATTGATTAACACATCCTTTCCAGGAGTAATCTTGTTGATTTGATTACAATTCTCAAAGCTAGAGTTTGGAAAGTGGGAGGGAAGATGGGAGAGAGAAGCTCAAATCCACAGAGGCAAGCTAGCCCTTCTGAGGGCTTTTTTTTAACATGAGCATCTTGAAAGGGGCTGTCTATAAGTCTATGGGCAATGACCATTATTGTAAGAAAGGACAGAATACTGCTATAGTGGGAAAAAAAGGTCATTGATATGAACCTAGATGAAATTACTTTTGGTTAGTTTCAAGTCTTTCCCATCACCATCACACTTCTGCTTCCAAACCTTGTCCCTCCTCCAAATTTCCCTAGTTCTTTAGAGGATACTATCATCCCTATTGTCATTCAGATTCACAATCTCAAAGTCATTCTTGACTCTCCCTTGTCTCTCCTCTCTTCCCTCTTTCCTCATATTCAATCAGTTGCCAAGTTGTTAATTCTCCATGACACTACTTGCATTCATCTCCTCATCTCTATTCAATTTTCACTTACAATTTCTTCTTGTCTAGACTATTGCAAAGGTTTCCTGACTGATCTCTGTGCTTCCAGCGTCTTCTTTCTGTAATCTGTTCTCCACTCAGCTACCTACCCCCTAAGCTGTTTCTTGGACCCAGAAATTCTGTATGTCCTGAAAGCCTCAATAGTTAACCATTTCTTACCAATGTCAATTTAAGCAAGATGGTACCTGTGAACTAACCTATTAAGATTGCTATACATTGTAGCCTGACATCAAACCTTACCACAACAGGGAGCCTCTTCCTATGATTCTGGAAACAATAGGTAACACTTAAGAGTAGATTCAATAAGCACAACCAGAAATTTTAGTGTTTCTGGCCATATAATGAAATCATGTATGTAGTGTGTCTCAAATCTTAAAAGGCTATATAAATATAAATACTACCTATTATTACTTGCCAGTGCTTCATAGGATCATGAATCTAGAACTTGAAAAGAATTGAACTTGGGTGTAAGGGAAAAAAAAAACTTTTTTTAAAAAAGCAATTAGAGCTGTAAAAAGTGGAATAAACTGCCTCAGGAGGTATTAGGTATCTACCCTAGAGATCTGCACAGATGAAACAACTTCTTGTCGGCCAGTTTGTATGGAATAGTCTTGTTCACATATGTATGCAATAAGATAGATGGACTCTGTGGTTCTTTTTCAATTTTGGGTTTCTCTATTTTATAGATGAAGAAACTGAGTCTCAGACATAGGAAGTGATTTCTCTAAAGTCACATATGTGGTAAATAGCTAGAATTTGAAGCCTGGAAGGTCCTCTTGCTCTAAACTCAAGTCTCTTTTTGCTATGTCATGCTATTTGTGCTATGCAAGATTTTCCTGAAAGAAAAAAAGTCCTCTCCCTAAAAGAAAAAAACCATCCCATTCTATCAAGTTAGAAAAGAAATCAAATACTTTAAAAATGGGAGAGAAACAGCACAGTTTAGATGGAAAAATGGAATGGAACCAATTTTTGTCTCAAGATAATAGGAACATAGATCTAGAGTTGGAAGGGACATTAAGTGCCCTCTCACTTTACAGATGAGAAAGTCAGAGGTCAAGGTTACAAAGGTAGCCTTTGCCAATGAAGACCTAGGGTGAAAAGAAAACTAAAATTGTCACCTAGTTCATAGATGGTGAAGTATGCTAATTAATAGCTACATTTTTCATCTTAGTGATAGATTTCTAAAGACAACAGCCTACACTTAAGGAATGGCTAGGTGGTGCAGTGGATTAAGCACTGGGCCTGGAGTCAGGAAGACCTGAGTTCAAACTCAGCCTCAGGCACTTACTAGTTGTTGTGTGACCCTGGGCAAGTCACTTAACCCTGTTTGCCCCAATTTCCTCTTCTATAAAATGAGCTAGAGAAGGAAATGGCAAACCATTTCAGTATCTTTGCTAAGGAAACCCCAAATAGGGTCATGACAAGTCAGACATGATTGAAATGACTCAATAACACTAAAACATTTGGATTTAGGGCAAGTAAGGAGACTGAATACTTCTGAGAGAGGTATTATTTTTATAGTTCTGGTATTTAAAATTTTTAATTCTTTGATGATTATAGTATTCCTTAACATGTAACCATACAATACTTATAGAACATTGATACTAAAAGATGGCCTTTGTTTCTGAGAGAATTGAGGTCATTAAGGGAGCTTTGTAAATTCCTGAATGCAACCCAGACTGCTCTTCTCTTGTTTGACTTAGCTCAACTCATTGTCCATTTGTGCTATCTGTTCTAGTAAACACACACACACACACACACACACACATGATCACTGACATGAAAAAGCTCTACAGGTTGTCCATCTAACTCATGTCATGAAACACGATAGTATCCAAAGAATTAAAAATGATGATCACACAGAAGGTAATGAAGAGGTTCATGTTGGGTATAAGCTGGCTAGAACACATACCCAACAAAAAACCTCAAATAAGAATTGAAGTAATGGATGTCATCAAGGAAATGCCTGCTCAAAAAAGAAGATGGGCTGGTCAGGTGGTGAGCATGAGGACTGATAAGTGGCCAGCTCCAGAATTCTTCTGGTGTCAGGAGAAAGTGAGGAAGGCTCAGAACATTGTGAGGGCACTGGGGACATATATGGTGAATTTATAGGAGGGTATGAACAAGGACAAGGGTATCATATGGGCAGGCATGGCTCGGTTGTAAACTATCACTAAGGGGAACATTCAAATTTATGAAATCATTCATCCATTTGAGTACTAATCTTTTCCCTCCCTTTTTGGTGAGGCAGTCGGGGTGGCATCAGACAGGGTCACATAGCTAGTAAGTGTTAAGTGTCTGTGGTCACATTTGAACTCAGGTCCTCCTGACTCCAAGTCTGGTGCTCTATCTACTGCACCACCTAGCTGCCCCTTGAGTATTTATCATTGTCCTTTGTTCTAGATGCAATGGATATAAAAACAAAATATATCTTTAGAGGTTGTGGGATCATAAGGTGATAGATTTAGAGCCAAAAGGGGCTTTGTTGAACTCCTAAATTTATTGAGAAAGTAATTGAGGCCTGGAGAAGTCAAAATGACTTGCCTTGGGCCACTCAAAGACTAAATGGTAGAGCCAGGATTTGAACCCAGGTCCTCCAACACCAGATCTAGCACCCCTTCCACCATACTGTTGCTGTTATTCAGTTGTTTTAGTTGTATCTGACTCTTTGTGACTTCATTTGGGGTTTTCTTGGCAAAGATACTAGAATGGTTTGCCATTTCCTTCTCCAGTTCATTTTACTGATGAGGAAACCGAGGCAAGCAGGGTTAAATGACTTGCCCAAAGTCACACAGCTAGTAAATATTTGAGGCTGTATTTGAACTTAGGTCTTCCTGACTCCAGACTTGGCTCTCTATCCACTGAGTGACTTAGTTGCCCCTTACCAAACCTGTATATGTTACCTGTGTATGTTCCAGTGAGTTTCTTTTAATCAATGATAATGAATGAATAAAGCATTTATTAAGCACTAACTTGATATAAGGCTGTGTGCTAAGTTCTGGGGATACAAATAGAAAAGTAAGGCAATCTCTGTTCTTGAGCTCACATTCTACTAGGGGATAAAACATGGAAGATTTCAGCTGCAAGCCAGATGGAAAGGTCCCCTGGTCCTTAGGGTACAGAGGCAAAGCAGCTGATAATGCCTCTTCTATAATGTCATTTCCATGAATAAAATCATATCAGTTTCTGATGTTGAACCATCGGATGGCATCAAGGACTTTGGTGACAAGAGCTTTCTTTTCTGGGCCTTTTATGGATGTGGTGATAGAACCTTCAGGTTGAATCTCCGCAGGGATTATTTACCAAGATGATGGCTAGAGGGACTGAGCTGGGAAAATGGCTAACCCCCAAAATCCTTAAGTCAGGATCCTGGGCTGTCTCTATCAAGGTTCAGGGGGAGATGGTGATCAAGGTGGTGCCACTGGTTTGATTTTCCTGGCACATGGTGCTTCTTGTCTTTCCCTCAGGATGCATCACTTCTTCAGCTAGGCTCACATTCCTGACCTGTGAGGGGTAGTTGGTGGGGATGGCTGGCCCTTTCTCCATCGTAGTTGCTTTCCTGAATTGTGGTAGTGAGGGCTAGGCTGGAAGCAGAACCAGTATACTGGGGGGTGCTGCCACCCCCAGGGCTCTTGTGTTTAGCCATCTGTCAGCATCATGATCAAGGGTAGGGAACCTGCTGGCCTCATTATTGAAGCTGGTTATTGTAGCTAAGTTATTGATCATACAGCTTTAGTTATTGTAGCTAAGCTGGCCAGAACATATACCCAACAAAAACTTCAAATAAGAACTGAAGTAATGGATATAATTGAGGGTAGTTATTGGTCTAGTTACTGTAGTTAAGTATATATTTCTTCTGATTTTAAAGTAGCCCCTTGGATTCGTGTTCTCTCTGTTCAACTATTTGTGAATCCTGCTGCTAATTTTAGTATGTCAATCTTAGGACAAAAGGGTACTGTATTGATAGGGTTTCTGTGGAATTTGGGTAGTGACTTCTCACAATCTCGTGAACACATTGCTCCTTTTCATATTTATCTAATTATGGTCATTCAGGCACTGGCATGAATCCCTAACTTTTGAAAGAAATTTTTGAGGAGGCAAATGACATGAAATTATTTATAATATGTCCCTATGGCCACCTTAATATAGCATTTGCTGTGGACCAGGAGTAGTTGGAGCTGTTACTGATGCTTAGGTAGAGTTTTTAGGTCTCCTTGGGGCTGAGTTTATTTCAAAACTAGGTTTTTGTTAGACAGACACATGAAAGAGGATGGAGGGAGCTGACATGAAATTCTTAACAATGAAAATTAGAAGAGGCCACATATGGCCTTGAAACTGCAGGTTCCCCACCCCTGATCTAGAAACTGTTCCCAGAGAATGGTATCTAGAACTCAAGACACAGAAGGTTTGGCAGAAAAGGATTCAGATAAAAGAACTGAAAACAGCTGATTTTCAGTCAATTAATTAACAAGCATTTATTCAGTGCTTCTGATGTACTGCTTCCTGTACTTCTTACGTGCCTACACTACCTATACTATCTTGTACATCTGATATTGCCCCGTATATTGGAGATTCATTCATTGGTAAGTCATGGGGCCAGAGTTTTGGGGAACTCTCTGATCTGGGCCCCAAATCCAGGGGTAATAGGGACTTGAGATTTTGACATTTTGTCATGGTTGACAAGTTATGGCTGCCAACTTTACCTCTGTTCCTGTCTCTCTTCCCCCCTCCTTCTCTCTCCCGTCTCTCTGTCTGTCTGTGTGTCTGTCTGTCTGTCTCCCTGTCTCTATCTGTCTGCCTGTCTCACTTAATTAAATATTCTCTCACCCTTTGGATAGTTTGCATGGTTGGCCCTAATGGAAGTTTGGGGTGATGATGGGCAAAATGGAAAGGGATGTGAATGTTTTTTTCCCTCCTACTGACCAGGTGGGAGGAATGCTGCCTATGTTCTTTTGCGTGGAAGAGATAAATAAAATTTAATTGCCCTAATTCAGCTAGAGATGAAAGCTGGGGACTATCATTTGAGACAGAAATTGTCTTCACAGCTATATGAATAGCCATTTGTATCCTGGTAGGGTGGGATTGGGGGCCTGACAAACAAAAAGCTAGAAATGTGTTTACTAGCCTAGAGATTTGTTGGACCAAGCTATCTCGTTCCAGAAGACCTGTAACAGTTTTCTGAGGAAGATATAAGGAAGCAAGTGACAGTGACTGAGGATATGACATTAGCAGAGAAAGAGAGACAACAGTGGCTAGGAGCAGTGGTAAGTTCCTGATTTATGCTGGGAGAAAGTTGGTTGGTTGTTGTCCTTTGTTCCTGAAGAGGACCAAAATAACTTTGCTATGTTAGAGTGAAGTTACAGTGTGTCCTTCTGTGGCTGATGAGACCACTATAGCTCGGAATGTTCCACCACAAGTCAGGCACAAATAGTCCATGTAAACATTTGGGGTGGATTCTGTAAATTTGTGTATCTTGCACTTCTTTTGAGCTACTTCAATTCTGCTTTGCTCGCAGAGCAGAGCACCTTCCCTGATGAGGGCACACCATGCTGGGCAGTCCTGTGCCAGTGTCTCCCATGTCACACAGTTTCAAATTTCTTAAGAGAGACCTTGAGAGTGTCCTTGTATCACTTTTGACTACTGTGTGAGTTCTCGCCCTGTGTGAGTTCCCCACAAAATAGTCTTTTTGGCAAGCGTATGCTTGACATTCAAATAATGTGGCCAGCCCTTGTAGTTGCATTCTCTGCCGTAGATTTGAATGTTTGACAGTTTAGTTCGAGAAAGGACCTCAATGTCTGGTACCTTATCCGGCCAGGTGATCTTCAGAATCTTCCTAAGACAATTCAAATGGAAGCGATATAGTTTCCTGGCATGGCACTGGTATACTGTCCAGGTTTCACAGGCATGCAGCAATGAGGTCAGCACAACGGCTCTGTAGACCTTCAGTTTGGTAGTCAGGCTAATACCTCTTTTCTGCCAGATTTTTCTTCAGAGCATCTCAAACACTGAGCTAGCTCTTGCAATGTGTGCATCAACCTCATTATCAATGTGTACTTCCCTGTAAAGTATACTGCCAAGGTAAGTGAACTTTTTCCACATTATTCAAAATTTCATTTGCTATAACTGACGCTTCCACATACGGATGGTGTGGCGCTGGCTGATAGAGCACCTGTGTTTTCCTGGTGTTAATTGTTAGACCAAAATTAGCATAATTGGTAGAGAACTGATCCATTGATGCATCTCAGCTTCAGAGGCTGCATTGAGCACGCAATCATCTGTAAACAAAAAAATCATACACCCCTCCACCTTAGTTAGAAAAGGGACCAAAATGAAGAAGGAACTAGGCACAAAACCATGACAAAAAATCCAAACTTTGACCTTTATTAGAGCTGTGAGTCACGAGGACTGTGAAGGTGTGGAGGTGGAGGGGGTGTCAACTTTCAGAGCAAAACTAAATTCTTTCCCAAATTGGGCAAGGTTGACTCAATCCTAGGGAGATAGGACTTAATAGAAGGGTGAGTTTCTTGACTCTTTAGAAATGCCAAGTATTTTTTCCACATGAAGGAAAGGAACTCAATCTCTGGGCAGCACTCAGAGTCAGGATGAGTATAGATTCTTGGAGAAAGTGAGATCTAATAGAAAGGGAAAGTTTTCTTGATTGTCTACCAACTCAAGTATGTTTTTTTTTTCATTCTTATGTGTAATAAACTTGCTCTGTGGTCCATACTCTGGAGCTCAGTGCTTGCATGGGAGCTGAGAGCCTTTTGGAGAAGGCTAGAAATAAGCCAAATTTAGGTATTCTCAGGGGAAACCCTGGGTAGAGGGCATGAACCAAAGAGACAAGACCAATCCTGGTCTATGTAAGATCAGAGCTTCAATAATGGGAACAGGTTTCCCAGGCAACAAGCTTGCATGCAGTCAGAAAATTTCTAGTGAAACACATTAAGCTGTCCAAAGATTATTAGAAATAAGCCAGCTATTGCTTGATACCTTTGAGTTTCTTCTTTTACTAAGATCACCTGGCTTTGAAAACTGACATTTTCAATTTGGAGGTAGTAGGTTCTCCTTCTGGTCCTAGATTAAATTAATTTGCTAATTTAGTGCCACTATTTTAGCCGGTATTGACTTGACAGGATGCCTCAACATTTTTATCCTGGGATTTCCTGCAGATGAGGTTTCATAGGATCAGAAATTATGAACTAGAAAGGACCTCAGGTTTAGAGTTTGGAAGTCCTTTCTTATCTTGAACCTAAACCTGTCATTCTACAACATCTACTCATTGCTCCTTGTCTTGCCTTCTGGGCCCCAAAAGAACAAGGCTTATACCTTCTCCATAAGTACTTGAAGTCAGTTATCATACTCTTTGACCCTTAAGTCCTCTCTTTACCCAAATTAAACATCCCCAGTTCTTCCACCAATACTTGGGTAGGACATGGTTTCCAATCTTCTTTCCATCTTGGTCATCCTCTGCACCAGGACAGCAAGGGAACCAAGACATAGTTCCAGGAAAATCATCATATGGGAATAGAAACCATGACTCAAAGCATTCAGGGAATGGCAACAAATAAATGGGAACAGATGAAAGAGTTGACGAAGGTCAATTTGTAGAAGTTGCTTACTTGCTGACCAACTAGCTATAAGCTCACTCTTCATATGCTTATTTTCCACCCAAGCTGGTTTGTACCTCTGAGACTACTCCACTGTTGTGTCAACAGCAATGGGGATACAAGCAATATTCAGGATTCCAGTTATTGTGTCTTTGAGAAAGTAACTCTGATAAAGGGGGAAGGGAATAAGCATTTGTATAATGCTTACTATGTGCCAGGCTTGATGATAAGCACTCTCTCTCTCTCTTTTATTATTATTATTATTATTTTTTTTACAAATATCATCTTGTTTGATTCTCACAACAACTCTGTGAAGTAGGTTTTATGTGATAAGATAATGGTATGGGTTAATCTGTGTCATGGCATTTGAATTACTCTACTAAAGAGATGGGTTTAATAATAATTTAATAATAATAAAAGTCACAATACTCTTTAGGTCTCCTATAACATGACTTATGTGTATATAATAAATAGGATCAGAGAGAGAGAGTTGAGAGAGAGAGAGAAGAGAGAGTTGAGAGAGGGGGGGCATTTATTAAGCACCTACTGTGTGCCAGGCACTGTGCTATGCACAAGACAAGCAAAGTCTCTGCCTTCAAAGAACTTACATTCTAAAGTTGGAATACAGCATATAAAGGGAGTTAGAAAGAGTGGGAAAAGGAAGACTCATTTGCACAATGGCATGATGTGACAATGTCTAGGAAATGAAGTGCTGTCCTGGTTCTGGGCAAGATAAGGCAAAGGTTCAACTATCAGAATCTGGCATCTCAGAAGTAGAGTCTAAGGTACCAGTGGTTCCACCCAGAATGATGGCAAGAGAGTAGGAAGAATGGTTTAGAGAGGCCTTAGAAGTAGAAAAAGCCTGAAATGCCTTCTCGTCCAACCTCTTCATTTTACAGATGATGAAATTCAGGCTTAGGTAGGTTCGATGACTTGACTGTGATCACACAGATTGCAAATGTCAGAGGTAGAATTTAAATCCAAGTTCTCTGACACCAGAACTGGTGCTTTTCCCACTGTGTTGTGTTGCTTCTAAAATAAGATGTGCCATCTTTCAACTTTGACTTTTAAATTTTGGTTTTGCCCTTTGGATTAAATTTCATACACATATCAAGAAGGCATTTTGTCATTTCACACATTTTCCTAGGAAGGTGTCAGATTATCAGAAACACATTTTACTCATGTCAAAGAGACTTTGTAAGATTTCAGAGAAAGATTTGGCAATTCATCACTTGTAGTTCGAATTCCATTTCATTTCAGCAAACATCCAGGAATGATGTTGCTGATATGGGTATTTTATTCTATTTTTCAATAGAGCTAATTTTTTAAAAATTGCTTACAGTTTTTATGATATACAGAAGTGGTGATGTTGGGGACAATATGAATTTGTAACTATTTATCGATACTGTGATTATAGACTGTAATTATAATAAATTAGTTAAATTATTTTTGTATTTTACTTTGCATTTTGCCTTAACATTCTGCTGGTATTTCTATATGGTAGTGATACATGGAATATAACAGTATTCAATGGATTGAAAATAAATACCAAACAGAGGGTAAAGGAGAGGTACAAGGTGGATATGAGCAGACTGGAACATAGAACCAATGAGGAACTTTGAAGAGAACAGGAGTAAAAAATGTCATCAAGGGAATATATGTATGATAAGAAGAGAAGATGGACGGATCATTTGCTTCCAATTGCTCTATTCTAATTTTTAAGGAAGTATTTTCTTCAGTAAGCTTTTGAACTTCCTTTTCCATTTGGCCAATTTTGCTTTTTAGGGCATGCTTCTCCTCATTGGCTTTTTGGACCTCTTTTGCCATTTGGGTTAGGCTATTTTTTAAGGTGTTATTTTCTTCAATATTTTTTTGGGTCTCCTTTAGCATCACTCTCAGTTTTTCCTCTACTTCTCTTACTTGCTTCTCAAAATTCTTTTTGAGCTCTTTCATGTCCTGAGACCAATTCGTATTTTTCTTGGAGACTTTGGATGTAGGAGCTTTGACTTTGTTGTCTTCTTCTGGTTGTGTGTTTTGATCTTTTTTGTCACCAAAGTAAGATAATATAGTCTGACTCTTTTTGTGCTGCTGGCTCGTGATCCCAGCCAATTACTTGAGTTATAAACTCTTTGTTAAGGTAGGGATCTGCTTCCAGTGTGGAGAATGTACTGTCCCAAGTTTCAGAGGTTTTGTGTAGCTGTTTTCAGAGATACTTCTAGGGACCTGTAAATTTTCAGCTCTTCCAAGGTGCTATGATCAAGGGTGAGGTGTTTACTCCTTTCCTGGCCTGTGCTCTGGTTTATGCATGTCCACAAGCACTCTTTTCTGTCTTGGAACTGTAAGGAGGATTTCCTCTCCACAGCCACTACAATAGTATCTACACATATGTCATCATTAGAAATATGCCACACTGTTTCTCTCCATTGCCCTTTAGATCAACAGCCACTTTGATTATTTGGAGATGATGTTGCTGTAGGCTTAATAAACATGAATATTCCCTGAAAAGTATTGTGTATAAAAGCTGGACTTTTGTACCAAGGAGCAACTTGTGAGTGTTATAAAGACCATGCATTTTTCCCAGTGCAATTTAGTTTGCTTTCTTACCTCTATTTAATCTGGGCCCAGTTTATTGTCTGCTGCATCTGCCTTAGATATATGTACTGATGAACTTACCCAGTGGTTTTCCCATCCAACTTCATGCCATAGTCTGGAGCACAGACACTCTTCAATAATTTGATTTTTTTCATATAGATTCCCTGTGATATTCTGGTATATGATTCAATCCACAAAATGTCATCCACAAACTTTACTATCTGTCTGAAAGAACTCACCATCTATAAGGGATCCCTCTTTTATTCAAATCCATAATATATCTCTCACGCTAATGGCAAACACCTTTGTGGGGCATGTATGTCCCTGTTTTATGATTTGCTTGATAGCAATAATCAGATGATTATTGAAGAGATTTTTCTCTGGGGTTGCATTTATCAAGAATTTTGTGTGATTTTAGTAGATACATAAAGTGAGCTTTTTAGAAGTGAGCTGTATTTTGCACCCTTAGAAATTGATAGAGACCAGGGACTGGTTTTCATTTTATCTTTGAATTCCCAGCACCTCCAATGTGCCTTGCACATTGTAGACATTTAATGCTTTTTGTATTGGATTGGAATTATGTGATTGCAAACCTATAGTCTGCTGTATAAAATCACTTTTAAAAGCTTGCCTGTTCTCTTTACATATTTTTGTAAGGATACACTTGATACTTGTGTAGATCATTCTCATGAAGAGTTTATAAGGATAGAGACTGGACTCAGGGATTCATTGATTTGGGAAACTCTCAGATTAGAAAGGATTCTGTCAAGGTAACTCAACACCTTCTTTGCAATTTATAGTCTTAGAGGGCTGCCTAGAGTGTTGAAAGTGACTTACCCAAGGTCAAAATAACCAATATGTATTAGAGATAGGACATGGACCAGCTATTCCTGGCTTTCAGTCCAGTATGGAATAGTAGTTCTTGATGTCATTTAAAAATTAATTTAATTGTTTTCAATGAACAAAAATTAGCTTTTTCTCACTCCAACATTCTCTCCCCAATTGAGGAAGAAACACAAAATCCTTGTTATAAGCATGTAAGGTTAAAAAATATTTTCTGGAGGACCAGTGCGGAAGGGCGAGGATGGCGGTGGCGGCGGCGGCCCGGAGGAGGAGGAGGAGGAGGAGCAGCGGGAGACCCAGTGCCCTTGGCACGAGCTCACCAAGCAAGCACTCTTACTGGTTCGACCTGTGGCTCTTCCCGCTCTTCGACCTGGCGCTGTTCGTGTTCGTCTACCTGCTGCCGTGACCAACGAGGGGACTCGGAGCCGGGCCGGGCGCGTCCGCCCCGCAGGAGTCGGGATCTCCCGCGTGAGGCCACCGGGCGCTACGTTGTTGCCGAGCGATGATAACTTGTATCCGCTGGCTGGAAGGGCTTCGTGGAGCGGAGCGGCGCTGTCATGGAGGCGTCTGCACAGGAGGGGTATTTAGGATAAAATCTTTGCTATTGAAAAAAAAAATATTTTCTGCATTGACCATTAAAAAAAAGTCTCACTGCTGTTACTCGTGAGTCCTTTATTGCTGTACCAGGAGGTGGGTAACATGTTTCATCATTAATCCTCTGTAATCATGATCTTTACAGTGATCAGACTTCTTAAATCTTTCCAAATTATCTGTTTTTACAAAATTGTTGTCATTGTATATATTGTTCTTCTGGTTCTTCTCACTTTACTCTGTATCAGTTTATGCAAATCTTCCCTGTTTCTCTGAAACCATCTCCTTCATTGTTTCTTAAAGTCCAATAGTATTATATCACATTTATATGCTATAACTTGTTTAGCCATTGCCCAACTGATAGGCACCCCCTTAATTTTCGGCATTTGCCAACATGAAAAGAGCTGTAAATAGTTTTGTACAGTTTTAAAATTTGTCTTCCTTAGGACTAATTCCTCCCTTAATTTACCATTCCCTCTAGTTTCCCCTTCTCATTCCCTCCTGTTTCCCTATTGAGTGAAATGTATTTCTGTACCCAACTCTGTTTGTGTTTGTGTGTATGTGTATATTCTTTCCTCCTTTGATAGTTCAGATGAGTGAGGTTCAGGTGTCAGCCACTTTTCCCATCTTTCCTCCTTTTTTGTATAAACTTTTACTTGTGTACCCCAATTATGTGAGATAATTTCTCCTAACCTTTCTCTCCCTTCATCAAGTACATTCCTCTTCCTCTCCCTTTCTATTCTTTTAATATTGTAGAGATATAATAGAATCACTGCCAGACATTCTCCCAATTGCAATTGGACATTCTGTCCAATTGCACTCCTTGACTCATAAATAATAGGGTTCAGAAAGGATTCATGTATCTTCTATCCATATTGGAATGTAAGCAGTTTATCCTTGTTTAGTCCCTTATAAATGTTTGTTCATGTCTACTTTTTTATGTTTCTCCTAACTTCTGAAGTTTGTACTTCAAAGTTTCTATCTAGCTGTGGTCTTTTCATTGGGAACACTTGGAAGTCTTCTATTTCATTAAAGGTTCATTCCCCCCCTCCCCGTAGGATTATACTGAATTTTTCTGGGTAATTACCTTCTGGAATATTGTATTCCAAACTCTTCACTCTTTTGTAGGGGTGACTGCCAAATCAAGTGTGATCCTGATTGTGGTAGTACTCGAATTCTTTATATCTAGCTGTTTGCAATCAGTGTTTTTTCTTTGACTTGTAAGCTCTGGATTTTGGCTGCAATTTTCCTTAGAGTTTTCATTTTGGGGTTTCTTTCAAGAAGTGACTGGTGGATTCTTTTCTATTTTCACTTTGTCCTCTGCTTCTAAGAGATCTGGGCAGTTTTATGATTTCCTGAAATATGATGTCTAGGTTCTTTTTTTTTTGGTCATAGCTTTGAGGTAGTACAGTAATTATTAAATTTTCCCTCTCAATATGTTTTCCAGGTCCATTGTTTTTGCTCTGATATGACTTACATTTTCATATATTTCACTTCACATATTTCATACATATTTCAAATATGAAAACAAAGCCAAAACTGAATATATATATATATATGTGTGTGTGTGTGTATATATATATATATGCATATATATTCAGTTTTGGCTTTGTTTTCATATTTGAGTTTGAGTCTGGACAGCTGAGAAGCTCTGCTGGTTCAGAATAGCAAGATGTAGACTTCCCTTTGGCATAGGATTCCTGCTTTGGTTATTTCTCTGCAGTTTTCAGATCAGGTTAGATTCTGGTGCTGAGACCCTATTCTTCTCCTGGGGTCTGAGACAAGCGGCTGCTGCTGAACTTGCCCCTTTCTTGCCTGTGACCATTCCTTACCCCAGAACCCCATACCTAGGCTCAGGTCTCTTCTTCTACCTGCTCTCCATCTATGACCCAGAACTCAGTAGTGTAAGAGTAGCCAGTTGGTACCAGTTACTTCACCACACAAATTTAGACCCATTAATGCTGGATCTTAGATCTTGTCTTGCTCTTGTGCTCAGCCTCTTTCTGACTCTAATGCTCCCTTTAGGGCACTTTTTGGTCCTTTCTCAATGTCCATATTCCTCTCTGCGTCCCTTTGATAATCTGGATTGGAAAAGCGACTGGATGTTTTTTTTTTCCTTTGATTTCTCCAACAGATCTAGTATGTTGTCCTTATTTGTGGGGCAGAAAAAAACTTCTTATACTTCCTGCTACTCTGCCATGTTGCCGTTGCTTCCCTTGATGTCCTTTCAATTGATTTTTGACCTAATTTTAAAAAGGCATATTTTTTCCCTCCCTAAGATCTTATTAAATATTTCTTCTTCTTTTCAAGAACATGTTACTTAATGAAAAGACTTAGATGAATTGATGCAAACTAAACAGAATCCAGAAAACAATATACACAATCACTACAACAGTATCAGTGGAAAAAGTAATAACCACAAATCAAATATAAAGGAATGCTGCAGAATTATAAAGAACAAGTTTAGATACAAAGAAGAGGGATGGAAAAGTGCCTCCCTCAACTCCTTTGCGGGGTTGCAAGGTTTGCAGTGCCAAATATTTCATATATTGTCAGACTTTTTTGTTACATTTATTGCTTTTTGCTAATTTTCCCCTTTGGATTAAAACTCAGATAAAAGCTTAAATTGAGGGGCCTGTTTGATTACCTTAGGAGAAAAGGAGTTCAGAAGACAAATTTTAAAATGCTTAAGAGTTTCTCTAGCTAGGAGGCTGTGTGTAGCTGGCTGAAGAGTGCATCACAAAATAGCTCAATAAAGTCCCTTAAGACATCACTTCCATATGTATACACACACACATGATTTAAAAACAATCTGTTTTAGAGGTTCAGTTCATTCTAAAATTCTTCTTTGCATGTTGAAATGATCATATTTGCTGATTTAAGTTCATAATAAAAGAGAAATTTTAAAAGAAAGAATTATAGAATTCCTTCTATAAGAATATTAGAGTGATAGGCTCTTAGAGATAGAAGGGACCTTTGAAGCTCAGGGTTGGAAAGAATCTCCCAGATCATTTGGTCCAGTCCTTTCCTAGGCAATAATCTCTCCCCTGATTCTCCCTATCCCCAACCTCAGAATACCTGAAAAGTGAGCCTCCAGCCTCCGCTTGAGGACCTCTAGGGACAAGAACCCACATACCCCTCAAAACAGCTCATTCTGCTTCTCTTGTCTTTCTAAGTTTCTCCCCCAAGAGGATATAGATATATCCAAGAGAATATAGATGTTTGTCTCAGAACAGGGAAAAATGCAGTTCTCTTCTTGCCCAAGCTCTCACATGAGCACACAATATTGAAAAATTATGCTTTGCACCAAGAAGAAGAGCATTTTATACAAATGCACCAGGCCAGAACTGTGGGTAACATTAGAAAAAAAAAAGATTCATATGGAGGAATAAAAGATCAAGAATTTCAAGAGGTGTAATGAAAAAAAAAAGTGGAGAAGAAGGAGGCCTAGCCGTCCCAGATCTCAAGCTATACTAAAAAGCAGTAATCATTAAATAGATTTGGTAGTGGTTAGAAAAGCCCCAATTACTGCTGTAAGGATATATGATTTAACAAAAGCTGCTAGGAAAATTGGGCAGCAATCTGGCAAAAACATGTTATGTCATATACCAAGATAAACTTCTAATAGATACATGACTGAGACATGAAAGTTTACATTATTAGCAAATTAGAAGATCAAGGAAGAAATGACCTTTCAGATCTATGACTAGAGGGAGAGCTCATGATCATTTGACTCATTAATGACATATCAGAGATTCCTACCTGAAGATAATCAATCAATAAGTATTAAGCACCTACTATGTGCCAATGGGGTGCTAGGCCTGTAGTAAGGAAGACCTGAGTTCAAATCCAACCTGAGATACTTGACCCTGGGCAAGTCACTTAACCTCTGTTTGCCTTAATCCATTGGAGAAGGAAATGGCAAATCATTACACTATCTTTGCCAAGAAAACCACATGGACAGTATTTGCGTGCTATGGTACTCGGAGTCACAAAGGGTTGGATATTACTGAATGACTCAATAAATACTGCGCTAGATGCTAGAGACACAAAGACAGAAATAATTCAGTCTCTGCCCTCAAAGTATCTTTGCTCTATCAGAGTAGATAACATGTATATAAAATAATTGTGGGAGCAGAGAGAGAAAGGGAGGTGAAGACACTAGTGAATGAGGAGGATAAGGATGGTAGAATATGGTAGAATATGAACTGATCTTTGGAAGAAACAGAATTCTACGAGGCAGGCATTAGGAGGCAGTGCATTACAGGTGTGACAGACAGCTGCTGCAAAGACAGAAATAGGAAATGCAATACTGTACATATGGAATAGCAAGGACGCTTTGGCTGGACCAGAGGTTGTGTGAAGGAGTATAACATGTAATATGTTCCCCTCAACAAAGCTGAAATGTAAGATGGAGCCAGGGCTTTAAATACAAAACAGAGGAATTTATGCTTTATCCTAGAGGCGATAGACAGGGAGCTATTTGGAAATGAATGATCAAGGAAAAAAATGCTCAGATACGTGATTCCAGAAAATTTCTTTGGCAGCTATATGGGGGACATGTTGGAGAAAGGAAAAGTTGGAGGTAGGTGGACCACAAAAGAGATTATTGCAATAGTCTAGGTGAGAGTAGTTGATATCTTCAATTAAAGTGGCTGTATGAGTAGGAAAAGGAATAGCTAGGTGGCACAGTGGAGAGAGCACTGGGTTTGAAATCAGGAAGATTCATCTTCATGAGTTCAAAGCTGGCCTCAGATACATGCTAGCTGTGGGCAAGCCACTTAATCTCGTTGCCATAGTTTCCTTATCTGTAAACGCAGCTGGAGAAAGAAATGGCAAACCAATCCGGTATCTTTGCCAAGAAAACTCCAAATGGAGTTAGGAAGAATTGGACACAACTAAAATGACTGAACAACAGCAACAAATGAGTAGGAGAAGGAGATAGACTTTAGAAACCATCTTATGACACCTCCTCATTTTATAGATGCTAGAACTGAGAAGTTAAGTGCCCAGCCCAAAGTCACATAGGTGTTAAGAGACAGAACTGAGATTTTAACACAGGCCCTCTGCTTTGAAATCCAGCATTCTTTCCCCTAGCTTCTGCCATTGTCTATTTTTTTTAAAGGCCTATAACTTCCAGAGCATATTGATCACTTAGCAAACGGCCTTATCCCATGCATAGTCGTCGTCTAAAAGAATGAATGACTTTTTAGAAGGTAAACAATTTACTTTATTGTCACTGACAGGATCAAGTCCCCCCCAAATAATGAAAATAATTACAATAACACATATTTTTGAATAACAATAGTGTACCAGGCACTTTACCAAGGACAGAATTAGATATTGTCCTTCCTTAGTGAATAAACAGTCTAAAATAAAGAGAACAGGGAGCATACTGAGGAGAAATAAGGTAACTAAATAAGAAATGAGATAACTGAGGGAAAAAATAAAAGCTCAATGGGATGATTAGCTCCTTTGGTCAAACACAGCTAAGTTATGTATTGATATGACATAAGAATGCTCTACAGAGAGAATATTAATGAATAGGTCATTGTCATCTTTAATATGGTGAGAGTCAACATTAAACCTTAACAGTGGTGTGAATAGTGTTAAATCCTTTAGGTTTGAAGATATTTACCACAATATTACAAAAAAGAGAGGCAGATTGGTATATTGGATAGAAACCTGGCCTTTGAATCAGGAAGACCTACTTTCAAGGTCTAGCTTTAACATATATTGGCTATGTGACCCTGAGTAAATCAGTTAACCTCTTAGTTTTCCTTGCTACTTGCTAAATTTATAAGTTGCCAAGTAGATATCGATTGGGGCCTCAGATACTTACTAGCTGTGTGACCCTGGGCAAGTCATTTAACCCTATTTGCCTCAGTTTCCTTATCTGTAAAATGAGCTGGAGAAGGAAATGGCAAATCACTCCAGTTTCTTTGCCAAGAAAACCCTAGATGGGATCATGCAGAATTGGACATGACTTAAAACAATGCAGCAACAGCAATATCAAAAACAAAAAGAACAACAACAGTAAAGGTATTGATATGCATTTCTATAAGGAGTTTCCTTATTGGACAGTCCCAATACCAATGAAATCACAGGTCCTATCCAGAGTTATTATCAGATTAGAAACTACTAAATATCAGAAGTTTTGGAATTTCAATCGTTGAGTTCACATTTCACTAGGCTCAGCTAATAGCAAATATTTCTATTTTTTTTTGTAATCTCCAACATCAGCCAGTTCTTTAAGGCAAATATCAAAGTGACCAGGATAGTGTAGATTTTAGAGATCAAGCTTTAATTAAAGCCATATCATGTGAATGTGTGTGTAGATGTTGTGAGTGACTTGTAGACAGTGTAATATACACTTGGAGTTGCTTTTCCAAGGTGTTGATAGATTTGTGCTGTTCCATTTATGCACCCTTACCCAATATCCTTTTTGATTAATGGCATATATTTGTGAGGATGGCTGGCAGAATGAGGAGAGAAGTCTGTGACTGAAGAACCAAAGGCATTTCAAAATAGATGTTGTTTTAGAAGCATGAGGCTAGAATTGAGCCAATGATGGCCTGTGTGTATAAGAGCACAGCAAAAAAAAAAAGTTTCTCATTGTTTATGCAAGTTACAAAGACTGGGGAAAAAGTCCAAACCTACTATAGGTAAATAACAATGTCTTCTGCTTCTGTGCTTCGTTACCAAATGTCAAGCTATTTTACAAGCATGATTTCATCCTGGCACCAGCTCTGTGAGGACAGGTATTTGGCAGGGATTGTTGCTCTTTTCCCAGATGGAGAATCTGGGGCAAAAAGAAGTTAGGATATTTTCTCCTGGGGTCTTTGTTTGAGAAGTAGAAAGGGAAACAAGGCAGCCTGAATCTTTGAGGACATTATCGGTAAGTGCTATGCTTTTGGTGGGGAACTGAATAGGATGGATGATGACTCATGAAGAAGAAAAGAAACGCAGGTAGAGACGAGCCTTGTCATAATATGCTATCCTCTTGAATTTACTTCTTGATAAATAGGTAGGATGGAAAGGCCAGCAGCATGTACGTTAAACTCTTTTTATTTATTTATTTTTTTTTGCATGTGAAATTTAATACCTAGTTGGGTGAGTAGAGAAATGAATGGATGAATGAAAAAGCAGTTAAGCACTTCTTATGTACAAAGCACTTGGCTAAGTGCTAGGGATACAAATAGAGAAGTGAACAGTCTCTGCTCTCAAGATGCTCACATGCTAATTGAGGGAGATAACACAAACAGAAGAATTTGGCTGGAGGGAAGATGGCAAGACCCAGGGGGTCCTTAGGATGCATTGTCAAGTTAAGTGGTAATGTCTGGGGGCCTAGAGAGCAAAGTGGCAGAGAAGACAGTAGTTCCAATTAACCTTCCAGTTTACTAGGATTGTAGTAGGTAGTTCCTTGCTCATCCAAGCACTATGAACCATGGTGTAGACTCTGGGGAGGGGACACCAGAGTGGACTGGCCCACCACCATTGGGAAGGGAGAAGCAGGTCAGAAGATTGGAATAAAGTGGGGGCTCTGGGGAACCTCCAGTAGGGATGGAGATGTGGGTGAGTTTCCCTTTCCCATACAGGTAAGGGAAAGTAGCAGGGCTCATTGGAAAGAAGGTTGGAAGTGAAGGGCTCCTTCTTGGCCCTCCAAATGGGATCTGGGATGGGTATCAGACTAAGGGAGAGGTTGGGGCAGAGAGAAAAACCTGTGAGTCAGGTACTAAACTCCTTGAGAAAGAAAGAAGAGCCCCAAAGAATGGTAGTTTACTGCAATAAGGATCTAGACAGATAATATAAGTGGATATACTGAACGCCAAAGGAGAAGTTGTTGAGAAATAGTGGCAGTGAGGACGGAGCAATGAATGTGTTTACTCTTGATGGTCCATACGGTAGCTACATAAAAAATATTTGTTGCATGAATTCCATTTGAGTAGCTTTTTATCCGACAGTGGCTGTTTTCTTTGGAGGAAAAAAATCGATAAAATCTAATGAGACTTTCCTATATCTGACATTTTTAGAATTTTAGAGCTGGAAGCCACCTTGGAATCCAATTTTTTCCCCAGTTCTTTCATGTTTCAGAAGAAGAAGCTAAATCCCAAGGAGGGAAAGGTCTTACTGAAGTTCATATAGTTAGTTAATGGTGTTATTGGGACTAGAGTTGAGGTCAGAGCATTTTAAATAATAGAGTTGGAAGGGATTTCAGATAGCATCTAGTTCAACTTTCTATTTTTTTAATTTTTTAAAAAAATATTTATTTTTAGTTTTCAACATTAACTTTTATAAGATTATGACTTCTAAATTTTTCTTCCTTCCTCCCCTTCCCCCTCCCCAAGATGGCATGCAATCTGATGTAGACTATACATGTACAATCATACTAAACATATTTCCACTTCAGTTATGTCATGAAAGAAGAATCAGATCAAAAGGGAAAAACCACTAGAAAGAAAAAACAAAAAAAAGAGAGAAAATAGTATACTTTGATCTACATTCAGATTCCATATTTCTTTCTCTAGATGTGGATGACATTTTCCATCATGAATCTTTTGGAATTGTCTTAGACCATTGCATTGCCAAGAAGAGCTAAGTCTATCAAAGTTGGTCCCACCATACAATGTTGCTGTTACTTGTACAATGGTCTCCTGGTTCTGCTCACTTCACTCAGCATCAGTTCATGTAAGTCTCTCCAGGTTTTTCTGAAATATATCTGCTCATCATTTCTTATGAAACAATAGTATTCCATTACATTTATATGCCACAACTTGTTCAGCCATTCCCCAATTGATGGGCATCTCCTCAATTTCTAACAACTCTCTCATTTTACAGATGAGGAAACAGAGGCCCAGGGAAATTAAGTGACTTCCCTAAGGTCATACTACTGTGGAGCTGGGATTTGAACCTGTGCTTCTACCCTACCATGCTGTGTATCTTTCCACTGTACTATGCTGTCTTCTCAATTTGTGATCTTTCTACATAGTAAGAGTGTTTTAGGAATGGAACACTGCAAATCAATAAGGTTAGAATTAATTTACTTTGAGTATAATAGTTCCCATCTCATACTTATAAAATATGCCTCATCTCCATTAAAGTCCTATCTAGATTTGCTTTTATGGCATCGAGGTGACCCTGTATTTTTGAGAGTGATTCCAGTATATTGCAAGCTCTGTTGGGTCCTCTCAAACTCAAAAGGTTTCAAACATGGGTCTAATGTCAGAGTATATGTTTCGAGAACTACTAGTCTTGGCATGTTTGTAGAGGGTTTGAAGAAATTTGAAGCACTAGTTTGGCTTCATGGCGGTGA
Organism: Vombatus ursinus; assembly: GCF_900497805.2. Lineage (NCBI taxonomy): Eukaryota > Metazoa > Chordata > Mammalia > Diprotodontia > Vombatidae > Vombatus > Vombatus ursinus. Next base: position 11,475,593 of record NW_020954559.1, read on the forward strand.
ATTGTTTTTTTTTTTTTTTGTAAAAAAAGCAACTCTCATACATGATATAGTAAATTATAGAGTGGTTGTAATCTGCACTGGTTAAGGAAATACCCACTCAGAAAAAAATGACACATCGTTGAGGTTTGAAAGTGTGAGTACACATAAAGCAACATGAAGACCATTCTATAAAAATCACCATGGGCAATGAAATAGAAAAGGGTCTGTTCTTGTCCATAGGAACACTATACAATGTATAGAATATATAGACTATATGGATAGAATGCATAGAAAAATGGAACCATATTCTGTAAGAGTTAGAAGGGACTTAAGACCATGTAGAACTCTAATAGCTCATTGGATAGATATGCAAAAACTAAGACCTCAATTGTGAAAGTGACCTGCTCAAAGTCACATGTAGTTTATTCAAGATATGTCCAGGTATTAATTGTTCTTCATTATGCTAAATTAGAAAATGTTAATGGATGCTTTCACAATATTATTACTTGATTTTGTCTTATCCAACATGACTTTTCTTAGCCTGATTCTAGTATGAGCTTGCTAGACTGTAAGTTCTATGAGCACATTTGGATTATGTTCATGTAAGTCTGTCTAGGTTTTTCTGAAATCTGCCTGCTCATCATTTCTTAGTTATCATTTCTTATGATAAATATGATATCATATGTTTATCATTTGTTATGAATTTGCATTAGCTTTAATGCTTTGAATAACTCACACTCCACAGTTAGGTAGAAGATCTATGTGAGGCAGAAGATATATTTGCACACGTATGATAGATTGATTATTAGAGAGAGAGAAGATGCAGTGAAAGTACCTCTAGAAATTTAGGATAGAGAAATAAAGAGGCCCTTTCTAGGGCCATTTTGAACCATTCTTCTTGGGCTGCATCAGAACTCCTAGTTGAACAGAAAAAATAAACAAAATAATTTATGTGCCTTCTGGCTTTTTGAAAAAGTAAGTGCTTGCTGAGAAAAAGATGGGGAAGGGAGAGAGAGGCGTGTCTTCTGAATTCTCCTCTAAGCCAAGGAGCATGAAAAGACAAGAAAAACAAAATTGTCCAAAAAAAGAGCAAAAAACCAAAACAAGACAAAACAAAATTGTTCTTTGCAAAATAGGAAACGGAAGTAGCAAAGGATGGAGTAAAGGGGAAAAAGTCATTTCTACTTATTAGTATATAAAACATATAAATAGCATTATCATTATATACTTTCTCATGGTGTAGATGCTTATTGATATGGTGTTTGTTCTAACTTGTCTCTTTTTCAGTCTGTCTGGTCTTGTAGGCATTTGCTTCTTCTCTATATAAACGATTAGGAAGCTGTGCAAAGTATCATTTCAGGGCACTGAGGTATCTCCTTCAGAGAACATCTTAATTTATTGCAAAAGGTATCTGTACTGGGGAGAGGGGGGCAATTGCAGGCACCCTGTATAGATTGTATCCCTGGAATTACAGATTGATTTTACACAGTTTTTCTAGGTCTAGTGTTCTTGAATGCTTTCTTAATCTTGAGTAAAGTTTGGTTCTAAAATTGCCAATCCATTCAGTATATTTTCACAGGCACCAAAGATACAATGGCCTGGGCTCAATTAGATTGGGATTGGAGGGCAAGATAGGATTGTCCCCTTTAAAGCAGAGAAAACAATGGAATCTTCAGAGAAGTCTAATCATTGCTATCCTATGTTTTCTTCTCCAATCCTTCCCATTGTTCCCTTGCATATTCAATTGGAACAGATTCAGTATTTATATAGAGCACACAGAACCATTATCAGGGCTGAGGTTTATCTTTCATGGGCATTCCAAAAGGCAGCCTGATAAGAATAGCACTTCAGAGAAATGTTTCCACGAAAATCTGTGATGCAGAAAGGGTAAGTGTTATCAACCCATTTCACAGATGAGGAGTCTGGGGTCCAGAAATGGTATATGATTTAATTGGGTCATGCTTCTAACCAGCGGGAGAGCTGGGATTAGAAGCTAGGCCTCCTACTCCAGTATTCTTTGTACCACATGAATCTCATGAAAGCTATTTTGTTTAAAACTAACTGTAACATGATTTTGCACGTAGAGCAGACAAACCTGGGACAAAGCTCTTGTGTGCCCAAGACAAGTTTTGCAAATTGTATACCTGCCATTAAAAAATTGTGTTGCCAGGTGCAGCTAGGTGGTGCAGTGGATAAAAGCAGTGGCTCTAGAGTCAGGAGGACCTGAGTTCAAATCTGGCCTCAGACACTTACTAGCTGTGTGACTCTGGGCAAGTCACTTAACCTCAATTGCCTCCGAAAGAAAAGAAATCTTGTTGTTATCTATTACTGTCCGTTGATCACTTTAAACCCTTACTCTAACAATATTAATTTATTTTTCCAAAATAAATACATGCCATAGGGAGTAGAATTCAACAATTTAGCGCAACAAACATTCATTAAGCACCTGTGCATTTTATGTGCACATGTGCAATTTATTATTTATTTATTTATTATTTAAATTTTTGAGCTTATTATGTGCAAGACACTGCACTAAGAACTGGAGATACAAAGAAAGATTAAAAAAAAGTTCCTGTACTTAAGGAGCTTATATTTTATTGGGTTTTCTGGTGTTAAAAATACATTCAGTTAAAAAAAAAAAGTAACCCTAAAGTATCCCCTTTTGTACTCATCTGTCAGGGGCTGCTTATCTCATCTAGCCCTAATCTCATTCCAGCTCTAATGACACAATCTATATATCTTAAATCACATTATTAAAAGTTGTGAGATAGTTGATAAAGACTGTCAAAAGCCATTTTGACCTACATATGTAGTGCATCATTGGTATGATATCTTGAGACTTTGGGTTTCCATCATATTTCCCTGGACTTGGATTCCCCACATTTTGAAACCTTTGAATTAGTACTTGTCAGAAAGTTAATGAGATCTTAGATTCTAACAGCATCAGTGGATATGAAGTGCCCTCTCATTTCTTTCTAAGAGAAATAAATCTCTTCCCTTTTTTATCATAAAATTTTTTTAACCGTCTGAATCATTCAACTGAGATGCAAAAAAGAAATCAATAGCAGAATTACATTTTAAAATAGCTCCGCCCACTGTTAAAGGTTTCTTTTTGAATAATGTTTGACCTAGAAAACAATGAATTCTCTTATTTTGTCATAATGTATTTAATGTGCCATCCATACTCTGAAGAACAGGAATATGACTTTGTTTTTCCTGTGGGTTTCTTCTAGCCTTTGCTGCTAGCTTCCTTTCTGATATTTTAGCCTCCTAGCTCCTTTTTTTTTTTAATAGAATAAGAAAACTGGTACAGTAGGTAGAGGCCAGAAGTAAGAGAATCTGGGCCCGAGTTTCTTCATTTGTAAAATGAGGAATTAGGACTATATAGCTTCATAGGCCTCTTCTAGATCTAGATTTATGATCCCATAACCAAAAAAATTTCCCAGAAACTGAAGCTACATGAAATACAAACACACTCAACTTCAACTGTCATCTTTGTCGTCACCTCAAAGTACATGGGATGAATCAGGCATGAACTTTGTAAGGATTACGTACTGACAAAGAATTAGAAGAATTTTTAGGAGAAAATTTGACCTGAATTAAGCTCAGCTCACAGAAAAATGAAATAAATATACCAAAAGCAGCTCAAATTAAATGCTGCCACCTGAGGTGGGAGTTTATACCTTCAATCCTTCAGCATAAAAAGAAGAGCCTTGACTTTTGTGGATTACAAATTAAATAGTTATTTTTCCTTCCTGGGCTTCTTAGAAAATCAGGAATTGCTTTCCCAACATTTATACAACTGCTCTACACATTCACCTGGTTCTCTACTTTCTAGAATACTTGGCATTGTCATCTGCCCTTTACCCTAAGGATCACTAGGCTTTTTCATCCTTCATCTAAAGTTCTAAACCCTCTTACATGTGTTTTTGCCTTGGTTAGAATTTGAACTTCTTGAGAGCAAGATTTTCTTTTGGTATCTCCACTACTTAGCATGATATTGAACACATAAAAAAACACTGTAAGAAAGACTTTTGCCATTCACTCATCCATCCATCCATCTGTCTGTCCATCCATCAATCCATTCATCCATCCATCCTTCTATCCATCCATCCATTTGCTCAAGAGTAGAGGCTAGCTGCCTAAGGTTAGGAACTAATGGACCAAACCAACCTCCATCCATCAGGCTAGGTAAATGTCAGCCTCAAGACTGAGTTTCTGAAAGCAGTATGCCATTTACATTTGTCTCCCAACTTCCCTTGATTTTCTTCAACCCTAGGTTACTCTCCAACTCTTCCTTTCCTTCCCATAAAATGAAAAAAAAAAGTGTAGACTATCCCACATTGGAAATGATGCCTGACTGTATTCTGGTTCAGTCAGTGATGTTCTTAATGGCCAGTTATTTTTATTCAGTCATTTTCAGTCATGTCTGATTCTTTGTTGACTCCATTTGGTGTTTTCTTTCTTTTTTTTAATAGTTGCAATCAATTTATTAAAAGAGATGATTGGTTGGGCATCTGCAATGGTGACTTCAACTTCTACACCTGGTTCAATGCTGATAGAAGTGATCTGTTTAACAATTTCAGAAGGACTGTGCAAATCAATAAGGCATTTGTGGATTCTCATCTGGAGCTGATCCCAAGTCTTTGAACCTTCACTGCAAGAAGTTTTTCTAGTTGTGATTTGAACAGGTCCCTTCGCTTTCAAGTTCTTTTCTTTGGCTCCTCTAATTAGGTCAGCACACACTTTCTCGAGGGATTTCACATTATGGCTGGTGAGGGGGTTCCGGATCTGGTGAACGGCCACTTTGGGCTCCAAGAGGGTCTTGCTGGGTGTCTTTGAATGCTATGGCAGTGGAGCTGCTTCCTGACTGACTTATTCCTCGGTAAAAGCAAACAGCGGTGAGTCAAGAGGAGGAGAGTCAGCGACTGCTGCCTGCAGTGGTGATACCTTCACCAAAGAGCCATTTCCTGTTTTCTTAGCAGAAATACTGGAGTGGTTTGCCATTTCCTTCTCCAACTCATTTTAAAGATGAGAAAACTGAGGCAAACAGCATTAAGAGACTTGTCCAGGGTCACACAGCTAGTAAGTATCTGAGGCCAGATTTGAACTCAGGAAGAGGAGTCTTCCTGACTCCAGATCTGGCACTCTATCCATTATACCACCTAGCTGCCCCATACTATATTTAAAAACTTTAGGATGATTATCAAGGTTGTTGTGACAAAGTCTGTGAATGTGCCTTATCTGGTGGTTACTCATTAATGGCAAACCACTCCAGTATCTTTGCCAAGAAGAACCCCAAGTGGGTCACAAAGAGTCAGATGCTACTGAAAAACGACTAAACAACAGCTACTTCAACAAGTCTAACTGCTATGAATCGTTTGACTTTCTTTCATTCAATTACCATTAAGACCTCAATTGTTCTGGTCCCAGTCACTTACCAAATTGTTCCAGGCCTGCTCCAGACAAGAGAACTTGGTGTTCTGCTCTCCTAGTTTTTTTCCCAATCAATCAAAAAAGCATTTATTAAGAACCTACTATATACTAGGCACTGTGCTTGGTGCCAAGGATACAAAGCCTTAAGGCCCTTTCTTAGAAACCCAATCTTTTTTTCTGTTATTCTTGCAGACACTTTCCACAATACACATCTGCTTTAAGCAATCATTTACCATAGTCTTCTTTTGAACCAACCTTTTTCTTTCTACGTTGCTTTAGAATATTCCTCCCACTGACAGCTCGTCTTTCTTTACATTGTGAAGGGACTTTGTGCTGCTGCCATTTAGCTCTCACTAAAGGTTCCCGTTCCCATTTAAAAACCTTCAGCAATATTTATTTCCCTGCTTTGATTTGGATGCACAGAAGCAATTCTGGTACTTTCTGCTTCTGAAGTGTGTGTGTGTGTGTGTGTGTGTGTGTGTGTGTGTGTGTGAGAGAGAGAGAGAGAGAGAGACAGACAGACAGAAAGAGATGGTGAGAGAGGGAGAAGGAGTGGAGGGGAGGGAGGGAGAGACAGAGACAGAGAGACAGAAAGATGAAGAGAAATGGAGGAGAAAGTGGGAGGGAGGGAGAGAGAGACAGACAGGCAGACAGAGACAGAGAGAGAGAGGGACAAAGAGAGACAGAGAGAGAGAGGAAATGCACCCTGAAGATATTATCAGCATCATCCCAATGTTTCAAACTACTTGTGGTCTATCCAAATATGACCTTTGGAATCAAATGCTTTTTATTCAAATGGTGATTTCTTCTTGATGTGCCTAGGTGAATATTTAGTTTTCTGGGGGAAGCAGGTGGTTTTCATTTTATTTATTGTATTCTTTTTTTGTCATGTTCATTCTTGTGCATTCACATATGGGTACACACACATTTGTATTGCTCTCAGTAAAGGTGCCTATAGGAGATAGTGTGCAATAGTGGATTGAAAGCTGGCCTCAGAGTCAGGAAAATGTTAGTTTAAGTCTTGCCTTTGACACGTACCAGTTATGTGATCCGTGGCAAATAGCTTAACCTTTCAATGCTCTGGTCAGCTCTCTAAGGAGTATAAATTGCAGAGCAGTTGCTGATCTACATTGGTAGTAGGAGTCTGCCCACTAGGATGTAACGACCTTAAAGAAATAAAAAGTCTGCTTACAAAAAAAGAGAGGGTATTTGTTTATATCTAGTCTTTGCTTTTGCCTCTATCACTCTTACTCCATCTGTAGACATCTCTCTCTCCATCTTTTGTCCTTTCTATCTTTCTTCATTTTAATTTTTCCCATCCTCTTTTAGTTCTCCCTTTCATTTCCTTTTTATATCCTCTGCTTCCTTTGCTGTATCTATATCTTGTCTTTTCTTCATCTTAGCTACTCAGTCACCACCCATTTAGAGGCAATGTTGCTGTAGTATCAAGAAAACTGGATTTGAAACCTGTAAATCTGTTTTTGAATCTCACCTCTTACGTACTATGAGACCTTAGGCAAGTAGCAAGAGAGTAAAGTGAAAGAAGCCCCAGATTTGGGATCAGAGAACTTTGGTTCAAATCTCTGCAACTTAGTACCCGTGTGACCTTGGACAAGTTACTGGTAAAATGAAGGGATTGGATTAGATGATATAAGATTCTTTCCAGCTCTAAATCAATGATCCTTAGTCACTTAATATTTCTGGGTCTTGATGGTTTCTAAAGATCCTTTTAGCTCTAAATTGCATTATTTTATCATTTTTGTTCCTTTCTCTCTTTCTCTATAATTTCTAATCATCTTTTCTAGATACCTTTTATACTCATTTTCTTTTTTAAAAATATGCATTTTATTGACATTTGTGAATAGTGTTTAATTGTTTCAGTTGTGTCCAACTCCTCATGATCCCACTTGGGATTTTCTTGGCAAAGATACAGGATTGGCTTTGCCATTTCCTTCTCCAGCTCATTTTATAGATGAGGAAACTGAGGCAAACAGGGTGAAGTGACTTGCCTGGGGTCACACAGCTACTAAGTGTCTGAAGCCAGATTTGAACTCAGGAAGATAAGTCTTTATCTTCCACTTTATTATCCACTATGCCATCTAGCTGCTGACATATTTTGTTTTATCACCTACATTTCCCAATATACTCTTCTTTTCTCCCCTTCCCAAAAGCAATCCCTTTTAACAGGCAAGAAAAAAAAAAGAATCAATTAACAAAATTAACCAACACATCAAAAAAGTCTGACATTATACGTAGTGCTCCAAATCCATTGTAAGCAACTTCTACAAAGGAAGGGAAATGCCTTTCTGTATCTTCTCTTTGGGGCCAAGTTGGGCCATTGTAATGTCATTGTGTTCAGTTTTGCTCATTTCATTGTTGATCTTTTTATTTGCATCCTTGTGGTCTTTGTGTAAATCATTTTTTCTTCTGATTACTTTTACTTCACTTTATATTAGTTCATGTCTTTCATGCTTCTCTCTATTCATACTTATCATTTCTTTTAGCACAATAATATTCCATTATATTATGCACCATAACTTATTTCATCATTCCCTAGTCAATGGGCATCTATTTTGCTTCCAGTTCTGTTACTCAAAAACTATTGACATAAATATGTTTATGGACCTTTTTTTTTTTAAATCCCTGACCTCCTTCTAGGTATATGCTTAGAAATATGATCTATGAATCAGAGCCTGTTCCAGAGTCACATTCTTAGAATAATTCCAAGTTGCTTTCCAGAATGATTAGATCAATTCACTGTGTCAGTCTTTCTGTAATCCTTCCAATATTAACTATTTCATTTTGAGGAGGGATGATCACCAGTTTTCTGGTAGTAAAATGAAAGCTTAGGGTTTTTTTTTAAATTTTCATTTCTCTTATTAGTGATTTGGAACAATTGTTCATATAATGGTTAATAGTTTGTAAAATCACCTTTTGAGAACTGTTTGTCAATATCATTTGACCACCAATTCAAAAGGGAATGACTTCCTTTGATATGTATTTGTGTTAATTCCCTATATATCTTGCATATCAGACTCTTATCAGGAATATGTAATACAAAGATTTGTTTCCAGTTGACTACTTCCCTTTTTAGCTAATCTGATTATAATTATTATATACTTAAGCTAATTTTACTAATGGAAAAGCTTTTAAATTTCATATTAGTGAAATTATCTACTTTATTATTTCTATACCTTGTTTGCTTAAGAATTTACCACCCCACTCCCCATAGTTGTCAAAGATACCTTATTTGCTTCTCTACTTTTTTTATGGTAGGACTTTCGATATTTAAGTCATGGATCCATTTTTGTTTTATTTTGGTATATAGTATAAGATGTTGATCTAATTCTTATTTCTGCTAAATTGTTTTTTAGTTTATTTCTTGTGAAATATGGAGCTCTTTCTAGTTAATTTGTTAACCCTAATTCCTTGTCTTAGTCTATTCCATTGATATACTTCTCTGTTTTCTAATCAGTTTTCTAATAGATTTAAGGATTATTGCTTTATGATATTTTTGAGGTCTAAAAGGGCAACTTTCCCTTGATTCTTACTTTTTGAATTGTTTGCCTTAATATTTTAGGTCTCTTGTCAGTCAGCCAGTTAAGCAATTAATATTTATTAAGTATCTACTATATGCCAGGCACTGTATTAAGTGCTAGAAGCCATTTAGTATACATGGAAAAGAGGGTTACTATCCTCAATTTAATATTGAGCTCACAATCAAATATTTTGTTCCTTCAGATTAAGTTTGCTGTTTTTCTATCTAGCTCTATGAATACCCCCAACCCCTGTATTTAGATTGGTATAGTACAAAATTTACAAAATAAGTTTGGTACCATTGTCATTTTTTATTGTATTGGCACGGTCCAGTCATGAACACTGAATGTTTTTCCAGTTGTTTAGGTAATTATTTCTTTATGGGGCATTTTAAATTATGTTAATACATGTTATGAGTATGAGCTATTTTCTGCATGTTATGGTAATTTTAAATGGGACTTTGTTTTCTTTTATTCTTTCTAGGATCATATCATTGCTATACAGAAATTCTGTTGATTTTGGGGCTTATTTTATGTTCCATTTCACTGAAGCTATTAATTATCATAGTTTCTTTGTTGGTTTTCTACATAAATCATCATGTCATCAACAATTAGGTCTAGTTTTGATCCTTTTTTTTAACTCTTGCCTCCTATTTATGCTTTTAATTTCTTTCTCTTATCTTATTGCTATTGCCTTCATTTCTAAAATGAAAAAATAACTGAAAAGATAGGAGACATCCTTGTCTTAACTCTTGTATTTAGTGGGAAAGCTTCTAGTATTTTCTTGTTGCATATAATGCTAGCTTTTGGTTTTAGAGTGATACTTTTTATAATATTAAAAACACCTATGCTTATGCTTTGTAGGTTTTGTGTGTGTGTGTGTGTGTGTGTGTGTGTGTATTTTAAAACAAGTGACAACTCTACTTTGTCAAGGACTTTTTATTCTTCTGATTACATAAACATGATTTTTGTTTGTTTGTTTCTAATACAGTCTTATATTTTCAATCTTAATTTATGTTACTCATGCATTTATAGTCATTCTATTCCTACAAAATAAGCTGAATACATAAAATCTGTCAATAGAGGAGAGAAGTGAAAGGTAGGGAAAAAAGAGTGATATAAAGACACAAAGAATTTGAGTAAACACTCATTTGATTAATCTAGAATTTCTCATTCTGTGTTGGATTCCAAAGAGTAATTCAAAGCATTTCAGGAAGAAAAAAGTTGCAATGGAGAGCAAGTAGATAATTGGTTGAGCAATCAATATACTACAAAATGTCTGATGTGCAGTCAACTCAATAGCTATGGTCATATTTATCTCCAATTCGCATAGATTTTGTGATACTGATATGAAATGTTTGTTATTTTACCACATTAAAAAAAACTTTCCACAATTCCAGCAAAATGACAATGACATTTATAAACAAAATACAATACATAGACCTGAAAAGTCTGTATTATGAAGTGACACAGACTACATGTCAACTTTTTAAAGTAAAAAAATGTGAATTCTTAGTAAAGGGAGAAATGGAAAATTATTGTCAGAAGGTGAATTATGATATCTCATGCTATTCCTCAAATATCATAACTCTTTTTAGAAAGACCTGTCGGTGAAGGGGACAAATAACCTTTGAGAGACCAGCTTTAGGAAATAATGGGAATGGAATTGAAACTACAAGAGGCTAAGAAAGTAAGTATTGCATAAGTAGAGGCATTGGGTGTAAAGAAGATCGTGAGTGAGATGAGACCGATGGGATGGTATTCGTATGATCTATTGGGGCAAAGAAACATTTTTTTTGAGTTTGGGAAGACTCAAACATGTTTGTAGACAGATAGAAAGCAGTCAGTGGAGAGAGAGATATTGCTAGTTTATGTATGAGAAGGGAAGGCAGAGAGAAAGAGAGAGAGAGAGAGAGAGAGAGAGAGAGAGAAAGAGAGCGAGTCAGAGGGAGACAGAGACACAGGGAGAGACAGAGACAGACATACAGACAGAGACAGAGACAGAGAAACAGAGACAGACAGAGACACAAAGAGACAGAGAGAGAGGAAGGGAGAGAATACTAATTCTCCTGTTGTGTATAAGTAAAGACAATTCAGGGCCAATAGCTGTTTTTTTTTTCTTACTGCGCTTAATTGTTCCAGCTAATTTGATCACATTAGCTGGATAATTGAATAATTATTTCCTATTTGGCTACTGAATAAGGCTCAATCTGAGGCCGATGTGAAAATCAAATGAGATGTTGTGTCTAAAATGCTTTGTAATCATAAAACTGTATAAACATAAACTATCCCACAATTTGGTCCCTAATTTCTTTCTTGTATTCATTTCCCACTACTTGAAGAAATTATGTGATAAAGTGGATAGAATTTTGGTCTTGGAGGGAAGATGACCTGGGCAAGTATCACATGAAGCACGATTGAAAATGGAAATGAAAATGAAATTGAAAATGGGAATACTTAAATGGTCCACTGACCCTGGTTCATTGATCCTGGACAAGTCACTTACCCACTCTGAGCCTCAGTTTCCTCATCTGTAAAATGTGGCTAATAATAGCATCTATCTCCTAGGGTTACTGTGATAATCAAATGAGAAGATGTATACAAAATACTCTGCAAACTTTAAAGTGCTATACAAATGTTACCTCATTATTATTATGATTATTTCCCAACTATTACTGTACTCCAATAAAACAGGTTTGCATTCTGTCTCTTATGTTTTCTTGACTCTAGTATGTCTTAATTCATATCATGTACTTGTTCCTTTCATTCCTATTAGGAATGCTCTTTTTCCTCTTCTCCTCCTATTGGAATTCTTCCCATGTTGTGCTTAATGAAATGTCTTGTACCTAACAAACAAACTTTTATTGAATAAATAGATGAAGATCAGGTTCATTCAAATGCTATCTTCTCTCAGAGGCATCTCTTACTACCCCAGACCCAAGTGAATATTCCCTCTCCAAGGGATTCATTTACTCATAGGGGATTCTAAATGGCGCAGTGGATAGAGTGACTGGCCTAGAATTGGGAAGACTCATCTTCCCGAGTTCAAATTTGGCTTCAAACACTTAGTAGCTTTGTGACCCTGGGCAAGTCACTTAATCTTGTTTGCCTCAATTTCCTCATCTGTAAAATGAGCTGGAGAAATAAATGGCAAATCACTCAAGTATGTAAGCCAAGAAAACCCCAAATGGGGTCACAGGGTCAGACGACTGAAAACAACTACAAATGGATTCATAGAGCACTTAGTGATGATCCATTTGGCTCTCACCATATACAACCTTATAGTGCTTGTTGTCTTTTCTTGCACATATCTCAGCTGGACTTTAAACTCTCTGAGAGAAAGGATGATGCCTTATATTTCCTTTGGATCCCTTTTACCATGGAAGTGTGGCATAGGGGCTAATGTACTGGTATTTGAGTCAGGATATCTGGGTTCAAATCCCACCTTTGATGTTTACTGTCTGTGTGATGATGGGCAAGTTATAACATCACTATGGACCTTAGTTTCGTCACCTCTAAAATAGGGCTAATGAAGGTTATCCTGTGAATTTAAGAGGATTTTTAGGATTTTGGAAAGCTCTTTGCAAACCTTGGAGAGCTCTATGAATTTAGTATTATTATTGTTATTATAAGGGTCCTGCACAAAGAGGTATCCCAGTAAAGGTACTAATTATATCATACCTCCCACTGGGCCCACTTCTGACTCAGCCACACCAGAGTTATATAGACTTGGACAAATGACAAATTATTAAACAAATTATTAAAATATCTATCCCACATTCTGCCCTATAAACACAGTTGTATGAAAGAAGCCATAGACCTGAAAAAGTATGTATTTATGAAGTGACACAGACTGGGTGTACACAATGCTGAGCATCCAAATGAAAAGTGAAAAAAAATACAGCTAATTAGCTGGCTTCTCTGTCAACACAATGCTAACTGTTCAGATCTGGAGGACCGTCTGCATTTTCTACTTTCATGTCATCTACACATAGACTTAGTCAGTTGTGATGAGGAAGGAAAGTGAACCAGTGACCTTTCTACAACAATGAATATTGTCAGATAGCATAAGGGATAAGAATAATTCCTCATAACATGAAACCATTCCTGCTTCCTACTGAAGCAGTTGCAAGTGCTAACCTCAAGTTGGTTAGGGAATGGTGCTCAGATCAATCATTCATTCATTTATTCATGACTCACTAGGTGGCTACTATGTTCAATGTACTGTCCTAGGCACTGGATGATACATAAAAACAGAAAAACATGGAAAGACTTGCATGAAATAATGAAGAGTGAAATGAGCAGAACCAAGAAGAACATTGTGTACAGTGATAGCAATATTGTTTTAAGGATGACTTTGAGTCAATGAGTTATTTTGACTATTATAAATACCCAAATGAACTATAAAGGACATATGAAGAAAGAAGCTATCTGCATCCAGAGAAAGAACTGATAAATAGAAGTATGTATAAAATAATTTTACATATACATACATACACACATGTATATATATATATATATATACACCTATTCATGTCTAATGGAGTCATTTCTAGGGTGGAGGTGGGAGGGAGAGAAGAAAAAAGTTTAAAAAAATTACATGATAATTTTGTTGTGTATTTGAAAGGAATAGCAGGCTGTGCATAGTAGATTTGCAGTTTCATGTACAGTCATCTCTTTTGTTGTGCTATGTTATGGAAATGCTTGTCTTATTCTATATTAAAAATTCTATATATTCCATGTTAAAAATAAAATTACAAAAAATTCCTAGTAATACAAAAATAAAAGCAGTTAAGACATAATTTTATATCCTCATGGATCAAATGCCATAGCATACACAAAAATATGCTGTAATTATATAATAACTAAATTATTGGACCACTAGGTGGATGAGTCAGGAAGACTCATCTTCCTGAGTTCAAATCTGGTCCCAGACACATAACACTTACTAGCTGTGTGACTCTGGGAAAGTCACTTAATCCCGATTGCCTTGCAAAAAAAAAAATGACAAGATTAAGAAAAGGTATGTACTATGCAAAGTCTTAAAGAAATGAAAATCACTTTTAGCAGGGGGATATGAGAAGGCTTGTTGGATGAGGGAGCATTTGAGCTGGGCTTTGGAAGATGGATATGATGTCAATAGTGGAGATGAAGGGGTGGGAAGTAGGCAGAAAAAAAACATTCTGTGGATAGGGAATAACATGGGTTTAATGACTGATTAGATTTTTTTTTCAGTCCTATGTCCCCAAACTGGACCTTTAAATTTGGTTATCTTCCTTTAAAATGGATTACATTGATTTACAATGGGGATGGTCCCCATTGTAAATCAACATGACATGGACAGTACTAGTTTGCTGGACCTGAAGTCAGAAAGACCAGGGTTTTACTTTTACCTTAGTCTCTAAAGGTGTGAATTTGAGCAAATCATTCAAACTTTGTGGACTTTACATTCCTCATCTGTAAAATTAAGAGTTGGATTTGATGACCTCTAAATATCCTTCTAGCTTTGGGTCTACAATCTTATGATTCTATGATTTAGAATGATTTTAATGGCCATATCCAATGAAAACTATCACTGTCAACCTAGAAAGAAGTCTCCAGTGGAGTGGCCCAGGGTTCCTTCCATGACTTTGTACTGTTTAACATCTTTTTCAATGACTTGAAGGCATGTAAAGATGATACAGGTAGTAAATTTGCTGATGACACAGCACTGGGTGGAATAGCTAATGAGAAAGATGATAGATTCAGGATCCAAAAGCATCCTGACAATGTAAAATGATGCACCAAATCTCTTAAGATGAAACTCATGAAGAACCATTGGGAAGTCCTCCACTTACTTTCAGGAACATGTAGCCATGGAAATATTAGATAAGTGAGGTGTGGTTAGGCAATAATTCCCAAGAAAAAAGATCCCAAAATTTAGTGAACCCCAAACTGAATATGAGTCAACAATATGACATTGAAGCAAAAAAAGCTGACAATTTAAAGATATAGTAATATAGCAATTATATCCAAAATTATAAAGAAAAGGTCATCTTGCTCCACTTTGTCTTGGTCAGACCACATTTGGAGTGCCACGGTTGAGTTCTAGGCACCACATTTTTTAAGTGAGATGTTGACAGACCAGAGCATGTCCAAGGCAGACAACTAGTGAGGGGACTGGATGGAAATCATATTCTCTGAACATTAGTTGAAGGTAGGGGTGTGTTGATCCCCCTGGGGTCCTTGAGAGTTGATTGCTAAACATTTGCTGTGAGCATTTACTCCTCAGATATAGCAACGCTAAAATCAGGGCTTGATTATTTTTTAACTGATGCTTAAGAAAGTGATGTGGAAAATAATAATGTAAATTAAACTTTAAAATGTATTGTGCTTTCATTTTCCCCCCAGGGAAAATGTTAAAAATGTCAAACGTTTTTTATAAAGTTGTTAAAATTTACCAGCACATCCCTGGTTGAAGGTATCAGGAAAACTTGTACTGAAGAAGAGAAAAATCAAAGGTAACAATTGTTTGAAGAGTAATTATATGAAAGACGGTCTAGACATGTTGAACTTGTGTCCCAAGAGTTGAACTAGGTTCAGTTGGTAGAAGTAAAAGAGAGGCACGTTTAAGGAAAAAGTTTTTAAAATTAGAGCTTTCCAAAAATAAAATTCATTGCTTCTGGGGATAATGGCTTCTCCATCACTGGGTGGGAGGAATGGGTCTTTGAGCACTGGTCAGAGGACTATAATTGGGGATATTGAAAGCCATCTTGCTGTACAGATTATAGATTGAACTAGGTGGCTCTGAGGCTTCTTCCAACTCTGAGATTTTATGATTCTGTGGGAAATCAAAGTGTGGCTTATTCAAAAATGTCATCACCGCAACTGGAAAAACAACTCAAAGAATGTGGTGGATGACTAGTTTGGCCTACTTGGAGGGAGAACATAGAATAATAAGGTAACTCATTTGAATGAGACTGAAAAGAATGTTTTTGTCACCAAAGTCTTTGGCACTGTCAAATGGTTCTACATCACAAGTAGATATGATTTTATCAAATGATGACATTAAAGAAGATGCATTATTATTTGCTTTGCCCCTGAGCTGACGATCTGACTTGCATCTGAAAGTTACTCCTTGTGTTATCTCTCTCTATTAGAATATGAGCTCCTTGAGAGCAAGGTGTGCTTTGCTTTTTTAATAGTGCTTACGAGGGTGTTTTGCACATATTAAAACCTTATTAAATGCTTTTTCATTCATTCATTCACTTAAGATAATGACAAATTCACCACATCATAGATTTAGAGCTGGAAAGAATTTGACTGTAAAAGAAATTAGAAAATTCTAAACTCAGAATAATTTTTATCTCTTACATTCAAGTTCAACAACTAATTCTGGAAGATTTCAAGAACTGTTTCTGGAAGTTAAGTCTTTTATTTTTTTTAATAATGTAAATGTTGATTCTTAAATGTAAAATGTAAAAAGCAGAGGCAAACACATTATTTATAAACCTTAATTATGCCATGTAAATAGTCAATTAGAAGAATTGCTTGTTAGCTAATAAATGGCCATGATGACTTCTTTTTGGTTGTAGTTGGTTGATTTGGTCTGTTCTTGTGTGAGCCTTCCTAGTTAGCAGGTCATTCACTATCTTTACCTTTAATACCAAGTCTATGAATATGGATGGTATTTGCATAATCCTGTAGGTGGAGGTTTTGTTGGTAGGCACCAATATTGTCTATTACTTTGCAAGTTCAATGGCAACAAAAAAGTGGTGTGCCCAAAGTCAAAGTCAAATCCACTTCCTGCCCCATATCATTTAACCATTTCCTGCAAGCCTTTTACATGATAACCTGATTCCTTATGAAGTGAATATTTTCAAACGAACTAAATAAAGATAAGATCCAAAGAAGGTAGGCTGAGTGCTGTTCATTTGGGAAGAAACAGTACTGGGAACTAGTCAACTCATCCATTGTTTGTGGTTACACATTCTTTCACTTTGAAACTATATGGATTGGAAAGAAATAAATTTTTGTACAAGGGGAACATATATTTCTCTTCCAATGAGACCAGGAACACTAAGTTTCATCTGGGAGAACATTTTAACAGCTGAGTTAAAACCCCCTATAATGGAAACACTGACAGACTCTTAAGTGTGGTAGCATGAACAGCGCTGCTGTAATTCCTGGGTGAACTTTGTCCCTGGATGTGTGTTTTTGGAGTGTGCTGGGGTGACATTCAGCCTCTACATTCATTTTTATGATAATTCCCAGTAAATTGTGGTGCAATAAACTCTTCAAGCCTGTCTTTCTTGTGAAAGCCATGAATCAATCAGCTGCAGGCTTTTTTGGGGGCTTTTCAATGTATAGTGATCATTTAGATTTGACATGCATTGTGAGACCTTAGCTTGGCTCCTCTCTATGGTCTGTCATTAATTCCAGCCTTTACTATTCTGAAGTACAGTGAAGGATGACTGAGAAATCATTGGCCCTCTTCAGCTCTGTTATTGCACAAAATAGCAGCGCAATAATTTTTTGTCAATGTTTTACTCTAAAAGCTTTCTACGTCAGTTTTGAAAAGGAAGCAATAAAGCCCATTCAATGGTATGAATAAAAATCCTTTGAGGTTTAGGCATAGGGCTTCTTTTCTTCAGCTGGTAATCAAATTGGAGCTAAAATGAAATTGAGTTTTCTTATGAAAATAGCCTTTGTTGCTGGGAAGGCTTGTAATTCATAAACAATAACCTGCTCTTTTGTGTGGATAATAATATATTCATGTTCTTTCAATAGGGTAAAAGCCAGACCTAGTGCATTATGGTACAGTAAAAATAGCAGAAGGAGCTGGCTGGAATAATCTTTGAAGAAGGCGAAATGTAGCATTGGGTGACTTCAGTTTCTAGGCTTTCCATCTGAAATTGTACTTTGCTTTTTTTTTTTTTATTTGTGAGCTGGTTTCAGTTGTTGATTTGTTGCTGCCATACAATATTTGGTTAATTGTGGATGATCTCAAGCTGTGCTCATCACTGGGGCTGCAAGGGCTGCTGCCAGCTGCTGGAAACAGAGCCTGCTGCTCCAGGATGCACATTATTCACAGGAGCAGCCTCTCAGCGCTGATTATCACTGAAGAGTTCTCTGCCCTCCATCCCTGCGCTCCCTCTATGCGACTGGACTGCAGAACACATGAAGGAGGTAGGCTGGATCTTTGGGGGAGAGAACGGAAAAGGTGTTTAGGGGCTCAGATGGGGAGGGAAGGAAAGTGCCAGGTACTAACTTGCTGGGCATTTTCGGCCAACTGCTAGGGAAGTGGGGGTAGGAATTAGCCTTTGAGAAATTTAGGGGAAAACTGTGTGTGCTTTTCCGCACTATAGTTACTTTTAACATGAACTGTACATGCTTTCCTTGTGGCAATGTCAACCCAGAGCCTGAGCCTGGGCTGGGAAGCTCTTCAGGGAATGGGATGATAGCCTATCAGTCCTGATGCCTTCTTTCAAGCACCTCTGGTCTTGTGACAAGTGGTCTCTGTTTTGGAGGATGAGGTGGTAGGGAGCGGTTAGTCTTGTGCATTGGGTTGTTTGGGAAAAGAGAAGGCTTTTGGGGAGATGTGTTTTTCCTGAACCCATATGGGAAGTTTGAGGTGCTGGATAGAGCAGCTTAGTATTGGAATTTCGGATGGGTTGGCAGAACCATCTGCAAATGGGCCACTGTTTATTGCTCCTCGGACAAGAACGATTCCCCTTCTGTGCCTCAAACTTGTTAGAAAGTTATCCTAAAGTCTTCGGTGGGTGGGGGGATGCCTGAAATGTCCATCCTGATGCTTGATTGTGAAAATGGTCACAATGTTCTTGGACCTACAGACCAAACTTCATCATATATAGGGGTTACTTTTTCTTAATAGGACAATTTCTGTCCCATTTAATATAGAGCTGTGTTAAGTGATTTAGAATAGCAAATCTATCGAGGTTTTAATGAGATGAAGCAAGGACCCTTCTAATACACAATGGTTGTTTTCTTGACAATGAATCTTAGCTGTGATTTAAGTTCTGTTGTCTTTACTTTGAATATTAGTCAATAGTAAATAAAAGAAAGAGGAAAAATGGAAAAAAAAATCTTTAAATGTTGAGAAATGTATAGTCTGGAAAAGGATAAGTGTTTTCACAGGTCATAGCAATGTCATTCTTGGCAAATTTCAGCTGCTTTAGTGGACAGCAGTCGCTTTATGTCGTTGGTGATTTCACTCTGGGTCACCTTACAGTGAGGAAACAACAGAATAATGGGTATTTTTCTCTCTCAGACTAAGGGCTCTGCAAACTCTATTCTCCCAGCCTGAATTAAAGAATGGAGAAATTGAAATGAATACCAGGTGTATTATTTTACCCCTAAACTTTGAGAATGCTTCCAAAGGAGTTGAATCAATACTCGGCAAGCCAGGAAAGTGAAAGGGAATAGAAAGCGAGAGTAATAACCTCAGTGTTTATTTGAAAACAAGCTGCAGGGACGTGTAGTAGCTTAATGGCTATCAGGTGTTAACTTTTGTGGTGTTTTTTTGAATTTCAACAATGAAATTAGGGGCTTAACAAAAGCAACTTTTACAGGCACAGTAGAAGCTGACAGTTGATGTAATATATGTCATTATCCAATTAGTTTATACAAGTGTATGTTTTTATGCTTCACTTAACATATCTCCAAGTGTTTTTAACCTCTTGCAAATATTACTTTTCTTGAAGCCTTTTAATATGAGGATTTTAATTGTATATATTTTTCTCTACAGCTAGTAATCTGCGTATTTCAAATATCCTGAGCGCCTTCATAAATCACCCATTTAAACCTATTTCATGTTAATTTCTAAAAATCCAGAATCCTTTTGGCTTTTATTATACTTTGTGAAAAAATGAATAATAGGACACTTTCCTCTTTACTCCTCCCCCCCCAACTAGGGCTGCTTTGTATGACTGCTTTATTCTCATGCTAAAGTTGGATTGATGTGAAAGAAAAGATTGCTAATTGTCAAAGAATTAGTCTTCAATGTCTGGTGCGGGGAACTGAGCTGAAAAGTTCATAAAGGATATCCATTGTTGAAAGAATGCTGAAGAAATAGACTTAGGTAAACACTGAAACATTTGACTGTGTAATACCGTACATTAACATCTGGAAAACTGAGCTCTGGCCCATTATAGCTATCAGTCATTGTGATTTTGATGAAAAGTCATACTTTTAATGTTTTCTATTCAGAGTGCATTAACTTCACTTCTTTTCCCCACCCAGGTGTGTTGAAAATTACCTTGCCTTTTACATTGATACTTGGTTTACTTGGAGAAACATCAAACTCAGCTACAGTAGTTATGAGTAATGACAAGCAGAGGGGAGGTATTCTTATTTGAGTTATGAATATAAATTCTAAGGAGAAAGACATCTAGAAATGAAAAACCCAGGAAAGCAACTTGTTCTCTTGTCATGGTTTCCTTAGGTCCTTTATTGAATAGAGTTTAAATATGTTCAATGGCAATATATTTGGTAGTGGTGCTTATTTCAGACCTC
Source organism: Vombatus ursinus (assembly GCF_900497805.2). NCBI lineage: Eukaryota > Metazoa > Chordata > Mammalia > Diprotodontia > Vombatidae > Vombatus > Vombatus ursinus. The sequence goes on from NW_020954559.1 coordinate 11,496,058, forward strand.
CCCACAAAGTGAATTTTTCTCAAGTGCTCTTCAGGATTTGACTACCAAAGAAATTCCATTTTCACATACCAGGCATTAATAAAATGCTATCATTAATTTTAAGAAATAGTCACAACTAACATGACAAAAAAGGAAAATGTTGGATGTTGGAGGGGATATGGGAAAACTGGAATACTAACGTACTAATGTGAAATTGTGAATTGATCCAACCATTCTGGAGAGCAAGTTGGAACTGTACTCAAAGGGCTATAAAACTGCATACCCTTTGATCCAGCAATACTATTGCTAAGTCTATATCCCAAAAACATCCAAAAAAAGGGATAAAGGACTTATTTGTACAAAAATATTTATAACAGTTCTTTTTGTGGCGGTTAAGAATTGGAGGGGCAGCTAGGTGGTGCAGTGGATAGAGCACTGGCCCTGGATTCAAGAGGACCTGAGTTCAAATCTGGCCTCAGACACATAACACTTACTAGCTGTGTGACCCTGGGCAAGTCACTTAACATCATTGCCTAACTAAAAAAAAGAATTGGAAATCAAAGAGATGCCCATCAATTGGGGAATGACTAAACAAGCTGTGGCATATGATTGTAATGCAATATTATAGTGCTATAAGAAATGACAAGCAGGATGACTTCAGAAAAACCTGGAAAGACTTATGTGAACTGATGCACAGTGAAGTGAACAGAAGCAGGAGAATGCTGTAAATAATAACAGCAATATTGTTTGATGGAGAACTGTGGATGACTTAGCAATTCTCAGCAATACAATGATCCAAGATGATCCCAAAGGACTAATGATGAAGCATACTATCTGCCTCTGGAGAAAGAACTGATATTGATTAAATACAAATTGAAGTGTGCTATGTTTCTCTTCTTTCTTTCATTCATTTTTCCCTTTTATTTGAGTCTTCTTGTACAAAATGGTTAATATGGAAATGTTTTACATAATTGCAGTATATCTTATTGCTTACTGTCTCAGGGAGGTGGGAGGTATAGAATTTGGAATTCAAAACTTTAAATAAAAATGTAAAAAAAAAATAGCCACACACAAAGACCTCAGACACACTTAGACACATGCAATCTGAGCCTAACATAGCATTTGACCCTGACAGCATCATAGGCAGGAAAAAAGGGACAGTTTAAGCAGTTTAGGGACAGTGAAAGGCAACCTTTCCCCAACAGACTTTTAAATGGGGTATGGAAAACTTGCCAGCAGAGTAAGAGAAGTATACAAAGAGGTGGGAGATAGTTGTTTATTTATGGACCTCAAAGGTTTTTAAAATGATCAATTAAAGAGAAATGAATGTACCCAAATTGCTAGCTTTTCCTTCTTTTTTGATCATTGAGTATTCCTTTCCCTATTTTTTCTCTTCACCTCCACCCCAATTTAATCTATCATTCCATGAGTTCCACACTTCATCTCCCAGTTAAGTCCTAGACTAGCAATAAGAAAATGTCTTTGCCAATTCATTTCCTTTAAAAACAAATTCACTCATGCTAAGATAAAAATCCCAGGCATTGTGAAGATGAGCCATATTTAATTGGCCCAAAACTTTGAGATTACTGGAATTAAATGGGGGTGGGGTGGGGGACAAAAATGCTGTCACCAACAGAGCTGAGGATGGATGATAGTGAGGAGCCAGATCAGATAGAAAAAGTATGCAGTTATGCACTTATGTGAAGGGGCAGGGATGAGGTGGGTGTGGTCTATCACTACCAATGGACAAGTTGTTATGAAATCCTCTTCCCTAAATAGAATTCAGTAATTAGGAGAAGGGGTAATGGTGATGACAGCCTACCTGGAGATCTACCAAATAAGGTTTCTAGACATACTGCATTCTACTATACTTGTACTGGAGACCTCAGCCCTAGATGCTACAAAATCTCTAATGATCCTACCTCTTGAAAATATATTGGTAATTAGACATTTCTCTTGGTCTTATACAATGAAGTATTCTTAAATTTTCCAATCTGGATGGTTTGTAGTTGGACAGAATGGGCAACATAAGAGTGGGATGTCATGTTTCTAATGGAACATATCTACTGTTATTGAAATACTTAGTATTCCTAATATAAGCATCTGTGCATAGCAAAGGACTTTATATAATAATATCGGGGAACTTGATCATTTTTCCTTGTATGTGAAAATTTAATTGACTAGATCATATAACAGTAGTTTCTGACACATAAAATTTACTTGTCTTGTGCAACGGTCTTTCTCCACAGAACTAGGTACCAACAACAGTTGGTAAAGGAGAGGAGAGGAGAGGAGAGGAGAGGAGAGGAGAGAGAGAGAGAG
>NW_020954559.1:11498523-11547713 GCF_900497805.2 Vombatus ursinus
AGAGAGAGAGAGAGAGAGAGAGAGAGAGAGAGAGAGAGAGAGAGAGAAAGTGAGCATGTAATCAGAAAGAAAAATATTGCCATGTTCCAGTCTGATTTATTTCATCTAGCTAATGGAACCCAACCCAAGGTGACCTGACCTTTAAAATAGAAGGTAAATAGGGTGAATTAAGGTTAAGATTAATGTAAATGAAGGCAAAAGAGCTTTCATTATGTATATTTTTAATAGAGTCTGCTATTCCCACATTAACTTCATCTGAACCTTATCATCCTTGATTTTCAAGTGATTTATGGTCACCTTGGTTGGGTTAGATTGCCACAAAAGAAAACAGGAGATTATTCACTATGAAGCTGAATATATATATTTATTTTTATTTTTTAAGAGAAGACAGGGTACAGAATAGGCCTAATAACTTTTGATTGTTGGGGAAAAATTTCAGGAGGAAAAGCATTAGGTCTAAAGCAGGCAGGAGCTTAATGAAAATAACCAATGTCACAAATTACCAATATGCATTATGTAGATAATTATCTGTGGTAAATTGCATCACAGGGTTTCCATTTTCTCCCCCTGTTCTAATCCTGCACTGCCTGACCTTCAGCTTTCTGAAACTTTGCAGGTTTAGGTTAAATGCTTTTCTACTGTGCTATGCAAATAGGATGTCCAAAGTTCAAAGCTCTGGTACAAAGCCTGTCACTACTTTGAAGTGTTCCTTTTCCTTGAAATATGGAAAATTAAGAGCTTATTTACAGATGATTGCTTCCCTCCATTGCTCATGTAAAGGATTTGCAAATCTCTTCTTATATTGTGTTCTGATCTTAAGCACATATTTCATGAGTTTGAATCTTTCTTCAATAATGTTCTTAAAATTAATTCTGGGTAGTAAAAAAGGAAACTTGTCACTAGTCAGTTATCTATTTTCCAGACGTGTTAGGATATGCGGATATACTGAACTGACAAGATTCAGCATGAAATTTGTTGGTCCTTTTGACTTGCTCTTATAAAAGGCAGGGGGTTCTTCTTAACATCCTTTGGTCTTGTTGTTTCAAATATCATAAGAATTTATTTCTTCTTTTGGCAAGTAAGAATGAAGAAATAAGGTGGAAAACCCACTGATCCATAGGTGTGGGCTGCCTCTCTTTTCTCCATCTCTCCCCCCCCCCCCGCCCTTCTCACCCATCCCCCCACTAAGGTGCTTTGACCCTTTCAGTAACTTAGGACTCTCTTGGCTATTTTTACTACATGGAAAGAATTTGTTTAATAGATGATGATTTGAGAACCTGAAAAAAAAATAATGGCCAAGGACTCATGAGAGAGAAATGTGAATGTCTCTGGAAACAAAAACTTAAGGAGAGTCATTAGGAGAGCTATTTCACAGTTTTACTTCATCTTCTCAGCCTGGTTCCTACACTACTAGTTTCTTTTATGTTTGCTGTCAAGCAAATACTTATAAACCAAATCAAATTTTTCACTAATTTTAATCATACAATTTTACAAAATTCACGTTTGCCTCTGAGTAGATTATAATTGTGCTTAATGTAGTAGGGCTTTAAAAATCACTTAGTGAGCTGGGCATGGTGGCACATACCTGTAATCCGTGTTACCGAGAAAGCTGAGGTTGTTGGATCCCCTGGGCTCAGGAATTTTATTCTAAAGTATGCTAAAGGCATCAATGTGGTGTCCAACCATTTTCATTGGCCTGATCAGAAACAGAGAAGATCAAAGCTCCTATGCTGATTATCAGTGGTATTGGGTCTGTGATTGGCTACTGTATTTCCACTTGGGTAAGACAGGGAGACCTAGTCAAAAATAATTTGCATAGTGAAAGGAAAGATATTTTCATAAAACATGAGTACTCAAATATTTGTCATTATATTATGTTATGCATTTGTTATATATCATTTTATTATTACAATTTAATGTTTATGAAAACTCACATATTTTTATAATATACCACATAATAAAAATGCTATATGTAGATGCAAAAATATTAAGTGAGTACAATTATGACAGTTTGAGATGCTACTCTATTGCATAGGGTACTCTAGAGTGGAGGTTGTAATCCCTAAACCTGTAATTTTCCTAATGGCCTCAAACTGCCATAACTTTCCATTCACTGTTACAAGTATTACTACATTTTGTTAGCACATTCTCAGACATTTGGACTTACTGGCTTCTAGACCTAGTGAGAATTGTCCTTTTTTTTGATTTCCTTCCTTGAACTGGAGAAAAGAAGTACATAAATGTAACTGGGGACTGAATACCTAATCCTTATTTACCAATACAAACTTGTTCCAGTGCCCATTGGATAACAGGAAGCTGGAGTAGGGGAGCAAAGGGTTGGGGAGGCAGGAAAAAGCTAACAAATTGGATCAATATTCAGAAAGAACTCAATAGGCTAGAATGATGAGCATGGTATTTAATTGGAATATATGCAAAGTCCTACACTTGGATTCAATTGTACAAGTACAAGATGGGGAAAGGGAAGGGATAAACAAAAAAAAAATTCATGTGCAAAAAAGTATGGGGAGTTTAGAATAGTGAGTATGTCAACAGTAAGACATGGTGGCCAAAAAGTAAACTCTAATTTAGACTGTATTAATAAAGTCATGGTGCTTGAAAATTCTAAATAGGTCACGAAGAGTCAGACATGACTGAATAACAACAACATTTAGGGAGCTAGAAGAATACCTAGTGTTAATGATTAGATCATACCTATCTAAGAAAAATAACAATACTACCAAAGTTAATTTATAGTTTTAACGCTATACTAATCACAACAACAAAAGGACTGAACTTGATAATAATAGCAAAAATCATATGGAGAAACAAAAGATCTAAAATAAGGGTGGAGAACCTGGGACCTTGAGGCCACATGTGTGGTGCTCTAGGTCCTCAAGTGTGGCCCTTTGACTAAATCCAAACTTCACAGAACAAATCCTCTTAATAAAAGGATTTGTTCTGTAAAAACTCGGACTTAGTCAAAAGGTTGCACCCAAGGACCTAGAATGCCACATGTGGCCTTGAGGTCACAGGTTCTCCACCCCAATCTAGAATATCAAGGGAAATGAAATTATAAAAGATAATTTACCTGTGCCACATTGGGAAAGCCATACCACTTCTCTGGGCCTCACTTTCTTAAAAATTAAGAATTTGGCCTAGATGCTTTCTAAGATCCCTTTCAGGTTAATGTCTATGGGTAATAATACTCTGTCCTGGTCAAAGTACATATGGAGCCATCCAAAAATGGAATGGATAGCCTCTGGAAGTAGTGCATTGCCTACCATTGGCCATATTCAGGAGACTTGATGACTGTCAGAATTGTAGAAGGAATTCCTTTTTTCTGAGTGTGAATTAGATTAGCTAATATTGTTATTGTTGTTCCTCTTTCATTCTCCAAGAGGACCAGTGACTTTAAACCCAAATCGTCCTGGCTTTCACTGAATGGCCAATAAAAGTCCCTAGCCACAGTGGCTCATTGTTTAGCTAATACTGAAATCCCTTCCAAGTATGAGGTTTTGTAATTCTGGGATGTATAGTCACTTAACAACCAACTGAATTCTGACAAAGGTTGATTGTTGAGTAGATTACACCTATGTTGATTGTTCTAATCTACCTATTTATTTAACTGTTTACCTGACAGATACTAACTTCATTTGGGGCATTTAATACTAAAAAAAATTCATGGAGCCCAATATAGTTCTGTTAATCAAGACATGCAACCCAGGTGCTGGAATTGATCTGTAGAACTCTTATGGTGGGGGGGCAGGAGGAGTCCTCTGGCTGGTAGCAGCAGTAAGGATGAGATCAAACTAATTTGTGACTTTTGGGAGTCTATTGTTAAATTTTCAGTGTGAGTATTTATACTTCGGAAATTGGCAAATTAAATCAGGGCTTAATTTGTTGTTTTGTTGATTGTCTGGACTTAAGTAGGTGATGCGGAAAATGTTAATCGTGAAGTAAATGTAAAAGTAATTTTTACACTAGAGAGCCATATAGGAGTTGAAAATGATCACCAGGGTGATAAAATTTCATCACCCACAAACCACATATCATATCAAAGAAGATAGAGAATTACTGAGGAAATATGCTGCTATTTAAGAAAAAGAAATCCAAGAACAATGAAACATTTTTTCTTATGTGCAGTACCCCAATAGACTTGGAGACAAAGAAGAGAATTTCAGCTCTTTCAACTTGTCTTTGGAAAGATAACCATTCAAGATCTAACATTAAAAACAAAAACAAAGTCTCTCCTTCAATCTCAATCTTATCCTTGGGATTTTCTATAAAGGGACCAAAATCCTACTTCACTCCACTCCACCAAAGCACAATATATTTTAAACTAAACTAGTAAGCAAACCCTAGGCAGTTAGGTGGTACATTGGGTTTGGAATGAGGAAGACTCATCTTCATGAGTTCAAATCTGGACTCAGACTTTTACTAGTTATGCAACCTTGGGCAAGACACTTAACCCTGTTTGCCTCAGTTTCCTCATCTGTAAAATAAGCTGGAGAAGAAAATGGCAAACCACTCCAGTATCTTTGCCAAAACAATTCTATATATGTCCATGAAGAGTTGGACATGACTGAAAAATGACTTAACAACAACAAAAAGCAATTCTTATATTATTTTCCTTGTCTTCCAAAATGCAGGGACCTTAATTATTCTCTACTATAAATACTTTCAAAGGAAAAAAGATATTTCCTTCAAAGCTTTTCAGTGTTTAGTAGTTCACTGGAAAGTATAACTTCTGCATATCCTAATGTTCACCTCTGTAAGCACTAGACTTCCTTTGTATTGGTAGCTGAATAGGAACCTCCTCTGACAATGGCCCTGTCAATAAGCAAAGTCCTCTTCTTAAAGAGCTCCTGGTGTTTGGACAGAGAATGGTTTCTGCTAAAGAGAATGAGAGGTGTGCTTAACCACACTTAAGGAAATAAGAGAGACAAAGAAAAGAGATTCATATTTAATTTGTGTCAGATTAAATTATGTGTCAGATGTAAATACTGAGCAAGCTCTGGGTCAGCAACAGATCTTGTGGGATCATAGGACTTGAAAGGTTAGGAGGCCTAGACCAGAAGAACTAGGACTGATTGGCTATTGGGAACCTAGGATATAAGAAGGTCACAGGCAAAAGAGTATGCAGGGCAGCTAGATGGGCCAGTGGATAGAATGTCTGGTCTGGAGTCAGGAATGGCAAATCACTCTAGTACCTTTGCTAAGAAAACCCCCAACAGGGTCATGAAGAGTTGGACATGATTGAAACGACTCAACATTAACAACAACAAAAGAGGATGGAAGGACACAGCACATAAGCACTTAATAAATGTTTATCGATTGATCATCACTATGACTTGTTGCCTCCTCTTCAGTACAGCTTAAGCCTCAATGTTGCTCATATGTAGGGTTCTTACTAGAAAAGGTACTTGATGTACAGTATAAACAATGGGCATAGGACAGTAGTGCCTTTCCTCCGCCATAGAAAATGCTTAATTTACTGAACAATTCCCATTCAACTCAAACTCAACTTCTTGAACTCAGGGGGTTACTTTCAAGGTTGAGAATTTCCATTTCTCAGAGTCTCTGGTGGCTGACCTGTGCTCTGGAGAGAAAACAGAAAGCAGAAGCAGCTAAAGACTAATAATCACCCTTGCAACTCCATATTCTTACTGCCAGATGCTTGCAGCCATCATTACCACTGCAAAGTGGGGAGGAGAAAATCCCTCCCCCATCCCCTTCTTACTAGAAATCCATGGGAGAGAAAGTACTAGAAGACTTCCAAAAGAGACTGAGCTACTTGTCCTCAGCCCCTCTTACTACTCGTTGTGTTGGGGGCTTCTCCTGACAGTAGACATTCATCTTTCACACAACCTTCAATTACAGGAACCAACAAAAAGAGTTATGTCATCTCAGTAAGGAACATGTTGCTCATCAAAGACTCAGTGTATGTGTCCCAATCTATGGTTCACCCCTGTTACATATACAAAATAAACAAAAATTATTAAAGTGATTTAGAAGTGGAAGGAAGGGAAACAAACTTTTATTAAGCACCTACTATGTATCAGGCACTGTGCTAAATGCTTTACAAATGTCATTTCATTTCATCCTCACAATCCTGGCAAGTAAGTGCCATTATTATCCTCATTTTACCATTGAGGAAACTGAGACAGATAAGCAGTTGCCTAGGGTCACACAGCTAGTAAGTATCTGAGGTCAAAATTGAAGTCACTCCTTCCTGATCCCAGGCCTGCACTTTATTCACTAGAGAAATCCACTAGATTTGTATAAACTTGTTCTATCTCTTAGTAGGGTTTTATTGGTATCTGGGTTTTATATATTGATTCTATCCTTTTGTCTTTGTTATCTTCTGGCTATGTAAGCCTTGGCAAGCCATTTAATATCTCAGTATCCCAACCAACACTTTAAGACTGTATGTTGCAGAAAATATGCTCACTTGCAATTGTAGAGGGAGTTTTCTTCTCCAAAGAAATAGAGGTACAGACCAAATAAATTTTTTTAATAATATAATTCTTACTTTTCCTAGGCACAGGAAACTTTCTTCAACTTATCCTCTGTTCCTTCCTATCCCTCCCCACTTCCACTATGTCTTCAATCCTATTCTGTTTTAGCACAGAATCGTAGGTATCCAGTGGAACTTTGTAGTCAGGTTTAATAAATTTCATTGAATTGAAAAAGTACCTATTATATGCCAGGCACAGTGTTAGGCTCTAGAGATACAATGGTAAAAAACAACACAGGATTTCTTATCTCCAATTAAAACTTAGGAATGAAGCTTATTCTTTATTCTCAGTGGTGAAGGAGAATAATTGTGAGGACAATGAAAGATTTCCTTGAAATTTTTGTAGAATGGCATATTTCTCAAATGCAATCTCTTGTTAGGGGAAAGGTATATTCCCCTCCACTGTGAAAAAGGAAGAGCTCCAAGAAGCATTTTCTGGCATCTTATTTGTTTTGGGCCTTGGGCGAACAGAAGATGCCCAGACTCTTGATATTCACATGCCTCACTTCAAAATCAGATAGGAAGAGTCCTTCCTGACTTAAGTCAAGTGTGTTATTTGGAACATGCGCTATGTGATTCATGTGATTCCCGTCAAGAGATCATACTTTGAGTTTCTAAAGCTTGTCTTAGGCATCAACACTCCCAAAAGATACAACTTCCCACTTGCCATTCATCTTCTGCCAGGTCCTTCTGCTTTGCCAAGAAACTATGACATGGGAAATGATAGGGAGGAAGCTTCTGAAAGGCAATGGGAAGGTCTTGAAACTGAAACTTAAGTTAGGAAGACATCACCTACAGCAAGAAAAGAAGTCTTTTGATAAAAAAGGCACTGACAGTCTTACTTAAGAATGAATAAGGAAAGAAGGAACCGATAGTTAATGATATTTTGAAAAGTCTATACTAAAACTATTTTAAAGAATCCTGGGCAAACCTACAATTCTTTATTTTTATGCCATATATCTTGAGGAAGAGATCTATGGTGAAGTTAGTTCAAGCAAAACCATCATAACAAAAGAAGAGAGAATAGGATAATTTAAGACCTAAATGAACACACAATTCCAGCTCAATGGGTCTAACTCTCTTGGAATGGGAGAAGACTATGTAATACTGAAATGACTTGAAATGGCGAATTCAGAATTTTTGGAAATATTTGCTTGTAAGAAAGATATCTCAGAATAGTAGGCTTGTTGACATAAACTTTTTTTTTTAATGGCCTGAAATCATAATCCCATAGCTAGGTGGTAGAGTAAATAAAGCTTTGTATTTATTATCAGGAAGACCTAAATTTGCATGTGGCCTTAGACTTTTACTAGCTGTGTGATCCTGAGCAAGTCATTAATATTTCTCAGCCTTTGTTTCAACTGTAAAATAAGGTAATAATATGTACTTCATGGGATTGTGGTAAAGATCAAATGAGAGTGTATATATAGTGTTTTGCAAACCTTCAAGTGCTATCTAAACATTATTATTGCTGTTGTTATTATTTCTGCCCTTTTGGAGAAATAGATACCTAGCACTTGTCACAATTCTTTTTCAGTTATTTTCCAGTTGTATCTGATTTTTTGTGACCACATTTGGAGTTTTCTTTTTCTCTTTTTTCTTTTTCTTTCTTTTTTTGTCTAATATTTTATTTTCCCCAGTTACATGTAAAAATAATTTTTAATGTTTGTTTTTCAAACTTGGTATTCCAAATTCTTTCCCTTCCTCCCTCACCATCCACTGACTCATTGAGAAAGCAGGCAATTCAATATAGGTTATACGTGTGTAGTCATGCAGAACATTTCCATGTTAGTCATGTTGTAAAAGAAAACACGGACTCCACCAAAAAACCCTCAAGAAAAATAAATAAAGAAAAAAAAGCATGATTCAATCTGTATTCAGACACCATCAGTTCTTTCTCTGGGGGTGGATAGCATTTTTCATCTTAAGTCCTTCAAGGTTGTCTTGGATCATTGTATTGCTGAGAATAGCTTAATTAATCACAGCCGATTATCTTACAATATTGCTGCTACTTCCTACACAACATATTTTACTTTGCATCAGCTCAGGTAAGTCTCTCCAGGTTTTTCTGAGAGCATCCTGTTCACCATTTCTTACAGCACAATAGTATTCTATCATAATCACACACCACAATTTGTTCAGCCATTAACCAGTTGATGGGCATTCTCTCAATTTCCTATTCTTTGCCACCAGAAAAGAGGTGCTATAAATATTTTTGTACATATAAGTCCTTTTCCTTTTTATTTTTTATCTCTTTTGGGATACAGACCTAGTAGCATTATTGCTAGATTAAAGGGTACGCATGGCTTTATAGCCCTTTGGTCATAGTTCCAAATTGCTCTATAGAATGGTTGAATCAGTTCACAACTCCACCAACAGTGCATTAATGTCTCATTTTTCCCACATCCTCTCCAACATTTGTCATTTTCCTTTTCTGTCCTATTAGCCAATCTAAAAGATATGAGGTAATAACCTCAGAATTGTTTTAATTGCATTTCTTCAATAAATAGTGGGTTAGAACAATTTTTACATGGCTATAGATAGCTTTAATTATTTTATCTGAAAACTTCATATCTTTTGATCATTTATCAATTAAGAATGACTCTTATTTTTATAAATTTTTATATATTTATGTATTTTTATAAATTTTATAAATTTGACTCAATTTTTATAAATTTGACTCAATTCTCTATATGTTATCAGAGAAGCATGCTTCAATTTTTTTCCACAGTTACTATTGCAAAATGTATTTCTTTCCATCCTGTCACCCTATTCACTCTCTACTTTCACCCTGTTTCTCCTCAAAAGTGTTTTGCTTCTGACTACCCTTTCCCCCAAATTGACCTCCTTTCTGTCACCTCTCCTTTTCTTGTCCCCTTCTCCTCCTATTTTCCTGTAGGGTAAGATGGATTTCTATACCCAATTGAACCAGTTCTGATGAGAGTAAGGTTCACTCACTTCCCCTCACCTTCCCACTCTTCCCCTCCACAGTAAAATTTTTTCTTGCTTCTTTTATGTGGTATAATTTACCCCCATTCCACCTCTTCCTTTTCCTTTCTCCCAAGAAATTCCTCTCTCACTCTTTAATTTAATTTAATTTTTTTTAGATATCATCCCTTCATATTCAACTCACATTTGTGTACTCTCTCCTCTGTCTCTCTCTCTCCACACACACACACACACACACACACACACTCCTAATGGCCCTTAATAATGAGAAAGTTTATATGAGTTAAAAGTATCATCTACCCATGTAGGAATGATTAAGTCCCTTACAATTTCTTTTTCCTGTTTACCTTTTTATGCTTCCCTTGAGTCTTGTATTTGAAGGTAAAAATTTCTATTCAGCTTTTGTCTTTCATGAGTTATACTTGAAAGTCCTTTATTTAGTTGAATATCTATTTTCTCCCTGAAGGACTATACTCAGTTTTGCTAGGTAGGTGATTCTTGGTTGTAATCCTAGTTCCTTTGCCTTCTGGAATATCATATTCCATGCCCTCTGATCCTTTAATATAGAAGCTGCTAAATCTTGTGTTATCCTGAGTGTGACTCCATGATACTTGAATTGTTTCTGGCTGCTTGCAATATTTTATCCTTGACCTGGAAGTTCTGGAATTTGGCCATATTATTCCTTGGAGTTTCATTTGGGGATCTCTTTTAGGAGGTGATCAATGGATTCTTTCAGTTTCTATTTTACCCTTTGGTTCTAGACTATCAGGGCAATTTTTCCTGATAATTTCTTGAAAGATAATGTCTAGGCTCTTTTTTTTTATCATGGCTTTCAGGTAGTCCAACAATTTTAAAATTATCTCTCCTGAATCTATTTTCCAGGTCAATTGTTTTTCCAAGGAGACATTTCACATTATCTTCTATTTTTTCATTATTTGGGTTTTGCTTTATTGTTTCTTGATTTCTCATAAAGTCATTAGCTTCCATTTGCTCAATTCTAATTTTTAAGAAATTATTGTTTTCAGTGAGCTTTTGTACCTCCTTTTCCATTTGGCTAATTCCACTTTTTAAGGAGTTTTTTTTCCCCTTCAATGAATTTTTGTGCCTCTTCTTCCATTTGGTCAATTCTGCTTTTTAAGGCATTCTTCTCCTCATTAGTTTTTTTGTACCTCTTTTACCATTTGGCCTATTCTGTTTTTTAAAGTGTTATTTTTCTTCAGCTTTGTGTGTGTGTGTGTGTGTGTGTGTGTGTGTGTGTGTCCTTCATTAAGCTATTGGCCCTTTTCCATGACTTTCTTGCATCACTCACATTCCTCTTCCCAATTTTTCCTCTACTTCACTTACTTGATTTTCAAAATTCTTTTTGAACTCTTCCATGGCCTGAGACCAATTCATATTTTTCCTGGAGGCTTTGGATATAGGAGTTTTGACTTTGTTATCTTCTTCTGAGTGTCTATTTTGATCTTCCTTGTCACCATAGTAACTTTCTATGGTCAGAATTTTTTTCTGTTGTTCGCTCATTTTCCCAGCCTGTTTCTTGACTTTTAACTCTTTGTTAAGATAGGGCTCTGCTTCTTGGGGGGAGGGCGCACTGTCCCAAGCTTCAGGGAGTTTTTGCAGCTGTTTTCAGATATACTTCTAGGGACCTGTAAGTTTTCAGTTCTTCTAAGGTGGAATCATTCAAGGCGAGATGTGTTTACCACTCTCCCGGCCTGTGCTCTGGTCTGTGAGTAACCACAAGCACTCTTTTCTGCCCTGGAAATGTGACGAGGGTCCCTGCTCTCCCGTGACTGTAAGCTCTGCTGTGCTAGTGCTCCTCTTCACCCTGAGACTGCCACCCAGGACTACAAACTGGATCTGAGGGTGGGCAAAGCAAGAGTCCTGCCTCAGTGCTAGCAAAGAGACCCCTTTAATCCCCTTCTGATCAATTGTTCGACTCTCTTACCATCTGTGGACTGAGAGCTCTGGAAGCAGCTGCCACTGTTGTTGCTGCTGCTGTTTCAGTCACTCCCAAGGCCTGCTCCTGATTTGCTGAGGCTGGGTCTGTGGTAGTGTGGCCTGTGCTAGACTGTGCTCCACTCTCACCCAGGTGCAACAGACCTTTCCTGCTGACATTCTAAGTTGTCTTTGGCTGGAAAATTATTTCACCCTATCCTTTTGTGAGTTCTGCTGCTCTAGGAATTGTTTTATGGCATTATTTAAAGGTGTCTGGAGGGGCTTGGGGGAAAACCCAGGCTAGTCACTGCCTTTTCTCTGCCATCTTGACTCTGCCACCTTCCCTCCCTCCCCCCATTTGGAGTTTTCTTGACAAAGATACTGGAGTGCTTTGAATTTCCTTTTCCAGCTCATTTTGTAGATGAGGAAACTGAGGCAAACAGGTTTAAATGCCTTACCCAGGGTCACACATCTAGTAAGTGTCTGATGCCAGATTTGAACTCAGGAAGATGAGCTTCCTGACTCCAGACCTGGCACGCTATCCACTGTACCACCCAGTTGCCCCTGCTCAAATTAGCAAGAATTAATTCTATCTTCAATTGTGTGTGAGAGAATCATAGGTTGTAAGAGGATACAAAAGATGATCTACTTCCCTTGTGGGTCCAAGAGAGTATATATAGCAATGAATTTTTGTGACCTTTGAGTTTCAAGGGGAGAAAAAGGCTCCAAATATATCATGAGTTGCTGGTCTGAAACATTTAGAAATTAACACTGCTCCTTGGACTCATTCTAAGAAGATGAGAGACAAGAGGTTTCCTGAAAGATCCACTTTCCTATAGTCTAGCTATACCTCTCTCTATTTGTAACTTTACTTTCAGAGTTTGAGTTCTCTGAGGACCATATCTTAGGAGCAATATTTACAAGCTGGAGTGAATCTGGATTAGGATTAGCAGGTGGAAGAGAAGATATGAAACCATGTAATATTAGGATAAATTGTAGGACTAGGAATATTTAACTTGAAGAGAGGATTTAGGAAGAATATTGTGGATGTCCTCCAATATTTGGAAAGTTGCCATATAAGATAAAGATAGACTTATTTGGTTTGGCCTAAGAGGGCAGAAGAAGGACCAATAAATGGAAGTTATGGGATAGGAAGGGATAGGAGAGATCGTAGCTTAATATAAAGATGAATTTCCTAAAAAAATGGAGCTACTAAAAATGCAGTAGGCTACCCCATGAGATAGTGAGGGACCTGACGTTCGAGGAGTTCAAGTATAATCTAGACGATTTATTGAAGATTTTGGAGAGAGGATTCATACTTTAGGTAGAGTTTATGCTATGTAACTTCTGAAGTCCCTTCTATCTACAAGTTTCTATTATCTACTAGTGTGGGAAGGGCTAATAATCCTTGGAGAATTAGAAATGTTGTCATCTAGATATCTTTCTAGAGTAACTTTACTCTAAATTAAATTACCCTTAAATTTCTGAGGAATTTTTATAACTTTGTAAAAATTAACTAATTAAATTTCCAAGGATTTTTTTATAATATTATAAAAATCATCTAATTATTTTATTATACAAATGTTCTCTCCCTGAAATCCCCAGAGAGTTCATTGCCCAAGTAATTGTCATTAGTTTGACTATAGTGCCCTGGCCAAACTTGGTATATTTTCTCTTCAGAGAAACATCCATCTGTAGGACTTTACATTGCATGCAATACATGGTGCCATTGGATCTTTCTTTTTTCCCTGGAATAATATTGCTTTCATTTCAATATCCTCTACTTATGGGATCCTGCTGCCAAGTGTTATGTGGCCAAAACCAGATACACAACTCCCATTATAGTTAATGGTAATCTCATTTTTCATATATCATGTTATTTAGTCTGCCAGAAAGGAAAAACACTTGAAAGACCATTGGAAAAGGAAATGGGGAAAAGAAGAGGAAAGAAGGAAGAAAACATTGAAATAGTCAATAGCCTCCTTCCTGCAACATGTATATTTTCCTCAGTAATCTGGAGTCTTGTGAAGTGGAAAGAACCTTAAAGGAAGCATATCAAATCTCCTTGGTCTGTGACTATCTGTGAAACTTTGAATCACAGGTCACTCAGTACTGGGTATGTATTAAAATCTTATTCTGGTCTCCCTGATTACCCTTCCCCCTAGCCCACCTCCATCAGTATACTAAGTTTTAGCAAGAAATAAGATTGCAAAGGGGAACCTAGAAATTGCAAACAAACCATCCCAGAGATCAAAGGTGCATAATTTACAAATCATATCATACACTAACTAAAATTCACATCTTGGTAATATGTGGCAAATCAGGGGAAACATCTAGGCACTGATTTCAAGGCTTCTGCTACTATGAAATATCAATTCCAGACAAAAACCATACCTCCACAGCTTCAGTCTAGCAGAACATCAAAAAGGTGCTGGTAATTTTAAAGATGGTGACTTTGTAGTTTTACCAATAACTTAGAGATGATTTGGACACATTAATGAACTGATCCAAGATGGCGCAGCTAGAAATCAGTCTGTTTCTCCCCAAAAGCCCTATAAAAATTAAACTTCAAATTCCTGCCCCTTGATCCCTCTTCCATCTCCATCTGGTGCATGCTACCTAATGCCCCCAACTCTAATCCATGGTGACAAGAGTGATACTCTCTGCCTAGTCCCCTCCTCATCCTCTTCCTCATACTGCCTCCCTTCATTATCCCATTCCCCCATTTTGAGCCATGCTGTCTGCCTCTGTACCATTTTTTGTGACTTACTTGTGCCTGATTAAAGTGTGATTGCTGCCCTGTTTCCTGGTGTCAGTCATTATCTTTCCCAGCAACTCCCTAAAGAACGGGGTGTGCCTGTCCCGATTTCATAACTTCATGAATTAATTATCAATCCAATGTCTTATTAGTCTCTCTGAACCTCAGTTTCCTCATCTATAAAATGAGAGCATTGGTCCAAGTTCTCTTCCAGTTTTATAATTCTCTAGATAGAGCACCAGGCCTGGAGTCAGGAAGACCTAAGTTCAAATCCAGACACTTACTAGTTGTGTGACCCTGAGCAAGTCACTTACATCTATTTGCCTCAGTTTCCTCATCTATAAAAAGAGCTGGAGAAGGAGATGGCAGACCACACCAGGGTCTTTGCCAAGAAAACCCCAAATGGGATCATGAAGAGTCAGACATGACTGAACAACCACAAAATCTAAGGCTTTTATGCTGCCCTTTCTGACTTAAACCTCTCACCCACCCATTCCTATTCAGTTCTTCTCCTAAGTACTTCATGCTCCATAATTACTTTTCCCTTATCCCTATTTTAGGAATTTTATTCCCTCAGAGACTCCAAACACAGCTAGTCCTTAAGAGAAAAGGCAACCCATTAAACTAATTCACACCTGTATTTGCATGTTAAAAGAAAATTCCCAGTTAATTCCAAAGAGACTATTAATGGGATTTCAGGCAGTGTGACAAAGTGAAAAGAAGAATTACAAATGGTATTGGGGAATTTAGGGAAGAAAGACCATTCCCAGTGATTCAAATAACAAAATGTAGGGTCTCTACCCAATCTAACTATGTATGTCTAAGGCCAGTTTTGAAAGGTGTCCAAGGGCCCTTCCAGCTATTATCCTTTTACTTTTTACCTGAAGTGAAACAGGAAATGAGTCAATGTTGTGGTTCGAATTACATAGAGCTAGGGAGGTAGGGGTAATGGCTTCAATTTTTGTCCACAGCGGTTGAATGAAGACCTTGGATTAAATGTTCTTTTAAGGTTTTTTTTTTTGTTTCTTCTTCCAGTTCTCATGTGATTCTGTATTGTCCCACATTCAAATAAAAAAGCGTTTTGGGCAATAACAATTCCTCCTCACCCCCCAACCTTATAGCTTGATCCTTTTGCATCCATTCAACAGAATTGCCCGAAACTATAAAAAGAAACCCCCCATGAAATATCTCCATTCAGCCCATTTCAAAAGTAAAACTATTTTTATGATGTGTCAAAAGATTTATTTTCAAAATGTCAAAGAGGAATAGTTGTCATGGCGGCCTAATGCCTTTTAAAAATTAGAAATGCTCTAAATTTTCCAAAAGTACAATAAGAATGAAATTCAAGTCTATACACGTACCTTTCCTGTTATGCTAAATGATGCCATGGGTGGGAGAAGAAATAACTTACCCATTCCAACTTAGGGCCCTCCACTCTGTGGTATATCTTCCATGGTCTTTTATTCTGGTCCAACCTTCACATCAGCTTTTGATATGCTGCTGTTTCCCCCATAAATCTCTTTCCATTTTCCATAAAAGAGCCCTTCTCTCTCTTCCCAGTGCCTCTGTGATATCAGTAGCAGAGAAAATGTGGTGAAATTTACTCCCACAGCAGGGAATAGAGGCCAGCTTTTTATGTCTTATAAAAATAGCAGGATTCCTCCCCTTGTATTTGTTGCCAGCAAAATAATGGGGCAATTAATTAATGGAGTTAAATGATTATTTTTGGGTAAAAGGAAAATCTCCTCCAAGACTCAGAACTAACACACCCAAGTGTCCACTCCAACTGTTTTTAAACTACCAAGCTCTTAAGGCACAAAAGTAGCCATTCGTTATAGAAAGCTGAACTACTTTTACCTCTCTTGGCGCTGTTGGGGCTCCTGCAATTATGAATTCAGGAAAGGCAGCTATTGTGATTTGTAATTCTTTAAATGATTATAGAATTGCTTTGTGTTTTGCAAGCACTTTTAAAATACTTGGAATTGGAGAACATGGAGAGAGAAGGAGAGTTAGAGGAATAATTGAATCTGTGTTAGACAAGTCTATCTCCGAGTCATTATGTAACACAGATTAAAGCTTGAGCATCACCTTAGCAGACACAGAATCAGGGGGGTTTAATTATGTGTCTAAAATTAACTAGTTGCTACCTGACCCATGTGTCAGCTGCTCAATCTTTAAGATGATTATGCGAGAATTTCACAGCCACAAATAAAGGACAGGTCTTTATTTTGTTGTCTCCTAGACTGTATAACACATTAAAATTTGCAAAGTGCTACACATGAATTAACTTTTGACTCTTACAACCAACATGTGAGGTTGGTTGACTTTTTTAAAAAAAGTATATTGATAACTTTTGTGTTTATGTAACAGACATTTTTCAATTTATGACATCTCTCTCCCATACCCAGAGACTTCTCTTGCGTTAAAAAAATCAGTTAAGGTGACCAAGACTGATAACATGGAGCGTTACATACCCATAGGGCCCTGCCTCTTTAGGCAAAGGAGGATGGCAAACATTCTGGGCACTATAATTGTACAGTATTTGGCTTTGTTTTATTGTCCTTTCTGTTTTCATTGTGATTTTTCTTTATGCTTTTTCATTTCATGTACTCACTCATGTTCTTCTAAGTTCCTCATAGTTATCATTTCTTATGATATCCTGTTACCTTCCTATACCAGTTTACCCATCTATTCCACAACTTCCTGAAGCCTTTGTGTGTTTGTGTATGGAATTGGTTCTAACCATTTGTTTTCCCCCCCTCTTTCATTTAGATCATAAAAAGGAAAGATTGGGTTTTCTATTTTAACTGCACAGCCACTACCTTTAAAAAATAATCATGGAACCTTAAAAGTTATCTAGTCTAAACCCTCATATAACAGATGATGAAAGGAAGTCCCAGAAAGTTAAAGTGATTCCTTGCAAGCCAATTCTATCAATCAATCAACCCAACTATTGAACCACTTGTGGGACAGTAGATTAAATGTTCCCCACGGATGCCAGGATGATACAGATTTCAAAGTTGAACCTATAATGTTCCTTGAGAAGCCACAATTTTTCTTGTTGTACTCTTACATGATTTTGATCAAAGCAGTCAGAATGGAGAAAAGAAGTAAAGTTGAGAGGAGAGGGTAAGGGAACAAGCAATTATATAGCACCTACTGTATGCCAGGCACTGTGCCAAACACTTCACAATTATTATCTCATCTGATCCACACAACAAGTCTGGGAGGTAGGTGCTATTATTATCCCCATTTTACAATTGAGAAAATTGAAGAAGACAGAGGTTAAGTAACTTGACTAGGGTCACTCAGCTAGGAAATGGCTACATTTTACCTTAGGTTTTCCTGACTCCAAGACCAATGCTCTATCCACCGAACCATCCAGCTGCCTAGATGATCACTTACAATCTCTTTACTTTACAGGTGAGGAAACCAAAACTAAAGAGATGAAATGATTTTCCAAAATCCATACAAGTAGTAAGTGACAGAGTCAGGATCCCTAACACTGAGCTAGGTGCTTGCTATTTTTCTTGTTGAGCTAAATGGTTAATGCTGTCATTTAAGCCATTTGAACTGGTTACTTATTAAGACTAGTGTAAATTTAACCTTTGAAAATTGCTTATGTTTCCCTCACAGTTGTGATACTGAGAATATGCAGGCATGTTCTAATAAGAAAAATGGGGAAGAACTACCTATAGGTCCCAGTTTAACACTAAAAGATACTGGGATGGTTTGATGGTCTCTTGAAAATTGATAGGATGGCACCCAGCCTCATCCCATTCTCTAGCATGAGGAGCCAGAGAACATGGCTGTCTCTCCAAAAACTTCATTTTCTTTTTTTTAGGCAATTGGGTTTAAGTGACTTGCCCAGGGTCACACAGTTAATGTTATTGACTTATTTTTGCTGAGTCCAACTCTATATTTATAACATTGCTTCAGAAGCAGATAAGTTTGTCATGGGATTATATTGTAGCTTCACAGAATTTTAGAGTTGGAAGGAATTTCAGAGATCACCTAGCCTTACTTGTATCTATGAATGTAACATGAATTTTAACCCCAATCCACAGGAACATTGCACATTATCTTGTGGGGAAGGAGTTGCTTACTGGCTTGCTGGTTTATCCAGCATTCCCCAGGTTCTGAGTTCTGCCTCTGACCTTGAGATTGGATTGGCTTGTGGGAAGGAGGATAAGAGAAGGCATTGTAGCTGTCAGTGATCAATCCCCCCACCCTTTACAGAATCCATAACTAGTGATCTAGACTCATCTAGAAGACTTGTAGTGATGGAGAACCCCCTACATCCTGAAGAAGTTAAGCCACATGCTCAAACATTTTTAGAGAGCCAAGTGGTCACAATTACTTTAATAAATTTTGTCATACCATTTGATACCTATCTCCTCCAAAAAACTTTCTTTGACTTCCAGCTGACTAGTGATTGCTTCCTAATGTGAACTCCTGTGGTACTTTAATCATTTAATCATGGGATGTCTGGCATTGTTTTCTAACATTGTAGGTGTCTTCTCTCCTCAATGACTATAAACTTGCCAGATGTTGGAAGGATACAATCACTCAAAAGTCCTTATGAAAATAGTATTGGTGGTGCTTGTTATTACCACTACTATCTCTTACCTTATAGAACAAATCCTTTTTAGACAGGTTGACTACAAAGTGAAACTGTAAAGTGAGTGTCATTTTTTTCATTGGTATGTTTACAAGAGGAAAAGTCTCCAAATGGTTTTTTTTTTGGGGGGGGAAAGAATTAAAATGATGGCCGACCTCATATTATATTCATTTTTTCTTTTCATTTCTTAAAAATATACTAGTAGGTCCACTTAACAACTTACTTGTTCTTTGTATACCTTGAAGGTTGCTTGGCATAATGAGCAGAGAGATCAATAAAACTTGGATTCAACAAAACCTAGCCTGTCTCAGACACTTACTAGCTATGTAAGCAAGGACAAGTCACTTAACTTCTCTGTAAGCCTCATTTTCTTTATCTGTAAAATGGAGATAATAATGGTACCTACATCACAGGTTTGTGGTGAGAGGCAAAAGTGAATTCTAAGCACTTTTCAAACTTTAAATGTGCTATTTAAACACAAACTATTATAGTAATGATACCTCTCATTGCTGTCTCAGTCTCATCTTTTTATGGAATTCAGATACAAGTGACCTGAGAACATGTTGCTATCTTGCTATTATTCTTTTATAGTTCACATTCTGTAAACTATTGAAGAAGTGAATGAAATGAGCACTTTCTGTAACTAAATAAGAGTTTGAGGATATAAGCTTATCTTCTATACATGTGTTGAAAGCACCTTCGGGACAATTCCAGTAGCAGACAGGATGACAAGGGTGAAGTGCTTCATTCTGTTGCCACACTGTTTTAATTTTGTCTGCTATGTCTCTATATTTTGAGAGCTTTTTGTTCCATGTAATTTGGAGACTTAATACTCTGGCAGCATCTATTAAAAGTGTTCTTAAATTTTCATGGACCAATGGTATATCTAATTGATTCTGCATAACAGCCTCATCTGTACTATGGTTTCAGTACAGTTTGTTCACTGAATTTTTAAGGATATTTTGAGGTTTGCATCTGTAGTGTCTGGATGTGTCATCTGTTAGTTTATAAAGAATAGCAAATATTCTAGTCACTATATTGTGTCTTTCTAGGCATTTGGGTAGATACCAAATGTTTGCAGTCTGCAATGATATGTTGCTCAGGTTTTTTTTTTCTTTCCTACTTCATTGTGTAATCTGCATTGATTACTAAGGCTTGACTCCTTAAGGATAATCTTTCTATAATTTCTGGCAGTGATCACCTAGTCTTTAGCTACTATTATAACTCATCCTTTGAGAAAGAAGATTAAAGAGATTCCAATCCTGTGATCTCGTTGATCAAGAACAATGCTCAAAAATGAATGACCTGAAGTTCACTGCCCATGTCTCTAGGTAAGAACAAGGTAAGAAGAGGAAATCAATCCAAATGTTGCAATTATAAAACTTAGGCCAAAAAACCTCAGCTTTTTCTAAATAGATAATCAAGGTAAGATTTTTTTGTCAACACATTGTTGGTTGAGTTTACTTGGCTATAACTCATGGATTTCCTTTGCATTCCTTCTTGAATTTTAGCCATTTTCTAGACTCTGTCCAGAAATTGACCAATTTTGTTTACCTTTGACAAATCTAGCGGCATGTAGCTATTGGCATTCTTTATTATTATGTTGTGAAGTGTCAATTACTAAAGTATTTCTGTAAATTTTTAATCTGTTCACTGTGTGCTCTGAGAACATCTATCAATCCTTTTCTTCCTTTTTGTGAGTCATATTTTTCATTTATCTTTTATAAGTTTTTCTTTGCCCACTTGGATATTTCTCATCTATCTTACACATTAATACTGCTATTAATTACTGTAAAAGTTTCCTTCTTTTTTCTTTCTTCCTTCTAACCTTGGAAATCTCCCTATCACTCTTGGTCTGTCTTTCAGATTATAGGATTTTCTTCCATTTATGTTATTCATCTGACTCCATGCATACAGGTCTTCTAACAGAGCTCCCCTTCTTTTCATATGGATATTTAAAATGTGCTAATAGAATTGGTTTGCAATTGGATACTTCAACAGTAGGTACTCCTTTAAGATATGATGAACTTCAGCATGAAAATTCCTTAGCTACAAGGCTTTCAGTTAAGTAAATCAGCTCTTTGCTTTATCAGTTTTGTAAAACCACAATTCTTCCTACTAAAGATAAAAAGTACATTAATAATTGATATATCAATAATATTAATCTTTGTATAGTCATACCAGTGGACTTGGAAGAAATGAGTCTTCAGAAGAAATTGAAAGTATAGGATGGAGATGTCCTATATCAGTATACTGCTCAACAAAATGCACTAATGAAGGATTAAAGAAAAATATCAACGGAAGGGTATTTAAATTGCCCATAGGAAAGGTGAAGGGAAAGATAAGGGCAGGACCTATTAGAAAAATCTCAGTGAGCTGAAGTTAATGCCAATGATAATATTCAGATTTTATCTAAGTTCAGCCAAAGAAATTTAACTGGTGGAAATGGGGCAGTGTGGGGCAGTGGGAAAGAGTGTTGGATCAGAGGATCTGGCTTTGAATTCTGGGAAAGTCATTTAGTACCCTGGTTCTCAGTTTCCTTATTTGTAAAATAAGTCTGGGTGAGGTGTGTGCATGTGTGTGTGTATGTGTGTGTGTGTGTGTGTGTGTGTGTGTGTATGACAAGATGTGTCTCTAAGGTCCTTTCCAGATCTAAATCTATGATCCTGTGATGAGAGTTTGATATTTGCCAATTTTAAGGTTAGCATAACATTTCTTAGGCCAGCTAGGTAGTGCAGTGGATAGAGTGCTGGGCCTGAAGTCAGAAAGACTCATCTTTCTGAGTTCAAACCAGCCCCAGACACTTACTAGCTGTGTGAATAGCAAGTCACTTAACCCTGTTTATCTCAGTTCCTCATTTGTAAAATGAGCTGGAGAAGAAAATGGCAAACCACTCTAATGTCTTTGCCAAGAAAACCCCAAATGGGGTCACAAGGAGTCAGACATGACTGAAACGATTGAGCAACAACAAATAGTATTCCTTACGTGTAGGATCATTCACTGGAGCTCAGCTTTGGAGGTGTTTATCTGTAGCAGGTGTTCTTCAATATTTTCCAGGGATTGTAATAAAGAGACAATGCAGTTTTATGCAAAAACATCTGGTGCAGATGCAAATTGTTTTATGTGGTCCATTTACCCTTCTACAGGTGCATGCCTGAATTAATTTTGAGCGATACTTTGCCTTGCAATCAGAGAAACTTTCAAGGCTTGTTAGATCTAGATGAAAAAAGTCATTCATCTCCACAGTAGTAAATGCTGTACTTCCTGGAAAACAAGGGCTTTAGAGGGGTATTCTCTCGTTTCCAGAATCCCACTGGAGACATTTATGCTGAATGCACTGTTGCATACAAGTTTGGAAGGCTTTTACATGCTTAGAATTAGGCAAGTAATTTGCTAGTACAGTGAATGGTTAAACATCTTACCCCGATATTTGAGGTGCACAGGTCACTATGGGGGTCAATGCTACTTTCCAGTCTTTTGTCTTACTACCTCCCTCCAAGAACTTTTGTCTCAATAAGACAGGTCTACCCGCAATCTCTCTTTCTCCTGCCTCTCAGAAGAAATTGAAAGGATAGGATGGAGATGTTCTATATCAGTTTAGTCTGATTTTCTAGTCTGGGTATCTTTGCTCAGGCAGGCTCTACAAGTATGAAATGGCTACTTCCATCACTTCCTCTCCATATAATGCTATCTAGCCTTGCTCACCAGCTAAATCACAGGTCCAATCCCCTATCCAGTCCCTATCTCCAAACATCCTTCAAGACTCAGCTCTTTTCTACTAAGCCTTGTCTGACCAAAGCAGGCAGAAATACTCTATCTCCTTAACTCCTATATTAGTTACAATCTGTGCCACACTATGAGCACCCATCCTATTGTTAATTATCTATTCATGTCTACATATCTTATCTCTCTATTGATTTTAAGCTCCTTTTTTATCCCTCTTAGTAACTAGCAAAGTGCCTTACATATAGGAGCTCATTCAATATTTGATAACTTGCCAAATTATATTCTGAAACCAGATATTTGACACTTTTTGTCAAGACCCAGACTATAAGCTCTTTGAGCGCAGAGATGATTTTTACTTTTGTCTTTGCATCCATGGTCTCTCAGTAGGCACTTAAATACTTTTTGATTCATTGCTTGACAAAATCTCACAAATGATCACTGGTGGATGATAGATGAACTAGACCTCAATGGGGTTTTATTAATTTTGTAAATTGCAAAGAGGAAGCAATATATGAGACTTTCCAATGAGATCAGGAAGCAAGTTTTCCAGTACCTATTGAATGAGTATTCATTCATGTATTAGTACATCTATCTATCTATATATCTATATCTATATCTATATATATATCCTCCCTCTGCATAGATCTGGGCCATTTTTGTAGTGTGTGCCAATGCACACGACACTAACCTCTATTAGTGTGACAGGAGTGATGAAAAGTCTTTATCTGAGTCAAGAGTGTCTTCTTCTTTCCTTTAGAGAATTATTCAAGTGCATGCTCATAAAATATATACCTGGTGTTGGCTCTAGGCAAGGCTATGAAGTGAGTAAAGTTGGTCTTTAGAATTCTAGATGTCCTTTCACCTTGTACTTGTGCAGGTTCATACCTACCTCCCTTCTTATGCACTTCTTAATTGAAGCTTATTTGTTCCAAATTTCTTTATTTAATAATCAATAAGCTAATCAGATTTTAAAAAGCTATCCTAATGAGTGGAGATGGTAGTGAGACAGCTCCCTGGTAACAAACCCCAGTCTTGAAAACGAGACTTTGTTGTTCAACCAGTAAGTTGAATGACCCTAATGATATCTTACTCCTTTCCAAGGCAAGCTAACCAAACAGAAATTTGGGGGTGGGTAGGCTATTCAGCAACTCTTAAATTAGAACTTATAGATAGCTACTTATGTTCTCTCTTCTAATGTAAAACAAGCCCCATGAACACTTTTTGCTTTGAGTATAATTATCCATGACCACTCTAGAAATCATTCTGTAACATTTATTATGTTCTACTGTAGTTATTTGTGTATGTTATATATCTTCTTAACTGTCTTTACACTCCTTTGAGTAGAAGGTCTTTCTTACCTAAACTGTATAAGCACGATCTCTTCCTGCCTGGATCCCAGTGTTCTGAGCAAAGTAGGTGCTTAATGAATGTTTTTTTAGTTGGTTTGAAATTCAGAAACAGTGGAATTGATTATAGTGGAAAGATTGATTATAGACCCTGTTCAATTTGATGAACATTTATTTTAGACTTACTTTGTACACTGTGGGGATAGAAAGATTAAATAAGACGACATCTACCCACAAGCAGCTGACGAACTCAAGGAGGGAAAAATGGACATGTACACCCATAACTACAATGCTGTAATGAAACAAATTTCATAGGAGAGATGTAACCATGGGAGCATGGCAGTAAGCAAGAATGCCTTTACCTGGGGAGTGGGCAGTATCAGGGAAGGCTTCATGAACAAGGTGGCATTTGACTTTATTCTGGAAGGGAAGTAAGATGTCAATGGGTGGAGATAGGTAGAGGGGAAATTGCATATATATAAAATGATCTAACACAAGGAAAGGGATGGGGTGAGAAAGTATACATTTGTGTTTGGGGAATTCCAAATAGCCCAGCTTGACCAGAGCATAGGACGCTTGTAAGAAAAGTGGAAAGGCGGATTAAGACCATATTGTGGAAGAATTTGAATGTTAATCTAAGGAGTTTGGACTTGATTTGGTAAGTGTTGTTCTACTCAGGACTTAGGCCCCACTATGGGGGTTAAGGTGCTAGTCATGGAGATGAAGAATGAGGATTGTCAATATGCACTAAGGATAGCTTTTCAGGGCGTCTCATAAAAACCAGTACAGAGAAGTAGATGTAGACTTGACTCTGCATTCTCGCACAGGCTGTTGTTACTATCTTTGACCTGAATCTGGCCAATGGATAGGGGCCTGGAGAGCTGGACCTGTCAATATATATCCTGTCAGAATATTTGTATTTGGTAAAGTGTTTTTTTTTTTAAATTTGCCTCATTGATCTAATCTTTCCATATAGTGCTTGCATTACGGTGTATCTAGCTAAGAAAATAAGTAAAGGAGAACCACTGAGGGTTTATTTTGAACAGTGAAATGACTTGAGCAGAATTGCACATTTGGAATATTAATCTGCCAGTGTTAGGCTGGATAGATTATAGGGAGGGGAAGAAACATTTATGAAGTACCTACTATGTACCAGGCACTGTGCAAAGTGTTTTAATATTATTATCTTATTTGATCCTTTCAAAAACCCTGTGAGGTAAACATTATTATCTCCATTTTACAGCTGAGGAAACTGAGGCAAACAGAGGTTAAGTGACTTGCCCAGGGTGACATAGCTAGTAAGGGTCTGAACCTGGATTGAATTCAGGTCTTCCTGACTCTAGGCCCAGCTCTGTGTCCACTGTGCCACCTAGCTTTTCCAGGGAAAAGCGCCTGACGATAAGGAGATCAGTTAGGAAATTATTAAAATAGTTTCAAGGAAGAGGTAGTAAATTCTGTGCCCAGGATAGTAGAAGTGGGAATAGAAAGAAGTTGTTAATAAAAAAGCCTATCATTTACAAAACTGACATGATAAGGGACTGAAGAGAGAGAGAGAAGAATTAAATGTTGTTCTGACTGTGTGAGCCTGGGTCACTTGAAGAAGGGTAGCTCCATAAATAGAATGGAAAGCAGAAGGAGAAAGATGTTAATTTTGGGACATGTTGTTTCAAGTGTTCAAAGTACGTCAAGGTGTGGCAATTGATTTGGAACTTAAAGTCTAGAACTCAAAAGTATTTGGGGCTAGAGATTTAGGTTAAGGAATTATTGACATAAGAGTGGTTATTGAAACTGAAGGAGCAAATAAGACCATCAAGCGAAAGAGACAGAGAAAGAAGAGAAGAGAGTTGAGGGTAGATCCTTGAGTAATGCTTATGTTTTCATGGCAGGAGCAGGAACAGAGCTAAAGATGAATCTCAAGGAGTGTTTAGGTAAGTAGGGAAAGAACAAGGCAAGGGTGGTATTTAGAAGGAAGGAAAATTTTTGAAGAAGTTTGTGGTCATCAATCAGTAATAAATACTTCAGCAAGGTCAAAGAGGACAAGAACTAAGAAAAGTCCATTGAATATGGAAAATAAGAGATTATTGGTGATTCATGAAAAATCAGAACCTTGGGCATTGAAGTAAGAGTGAGGGATTGTGGGTCAAGTTGATGGTGGGGGAGTTATAACAGCTAAGTGTAAATTTCTTGAAATTTGTCAATAAAATGGAGGAGATAGATGGAGTAGTAGCAACTTAAAGAGTAGTAATAGAATGAATGGAAAATGGCTCCAGTCTAGGGCATATTCATGATTTTGTAAGTAGTGTGAGTTTGTGATTTAGAGAAATATTTTTTAACTTTCTGTGATGTTATGCAAGCTAATATAGAACATTCTCCCCTCCCCCTTATGGCCTAGGGGAGGAACTATCTCCCTCTCATGGCATTTGTCAGATGATGTTTTTCTTTTCCCAGACTTCTACCTTTAGAATAAGCTTGGAAGAATTTTAAGAGGGATAAGAAAGGGAATAAACATTTTTCAAGCATGTACTAAGTGCCAGGCACTTAGCAGAGAAGCAAACTTAACTTTGGGGCTCAGGCAACCCTTGGAGCAGGCATCGGAAATCCTTTGGGTAGAGTGGAGTAGTGGTTGGAGTGCTGGGCTCAGAATCAGATGCCACCTCATGCAGTTATTAGCTATATGACCATGAACAAGACACATCTCTGAGACTGAGACAGTTTCCTCATCTGTAAAATGGATATAAGAGTTGTTGTGATGATCAAATGAGATAATTGTAAAGCCCTTAGCACAGTACCTGGCACATAATAAGTGCTATATAAATATTTGCTGCTAATTATTATTATTACTATTATTATTACCTTAAAGAAACCTTTCCACCACCACTAACTACCTACCCTCTTGAATTCTATAGTTCTGAGGTTCTCAGAATTTAACGATTAAGACTTGGGGAAGATCAGGGGAAGGACTTGCAGAGTGAAATAGGAAATCTCCCTACATTCCTAGGCTTGGAGCTCTACAGTTCTTACATTAGTAAATCTTTCAAACCTCCTCTGATGTTGCCTTGAGGGCACACAAACTGTGACCTGAGAAACACCAGGAAACTGCTTAAAAAAAACTCAAAACAACAAAAACTCTAATGAATTATTAGCCTCTGAGATTACTTCATTCCTGGTCCATCAATCAATGAAGATAATTCTGAATATTTTCTGATGGGTAAATATAACAGGCAGGAAATTGATCAAGGAACCATGCCAAAATAGGGTTTGAGGACAAAGGAGTCAAACTACCAAAAACAGATGTTTCGGTTTTAATTTTACAGAGGAGGAAAGTGAGGCACAGAGAGGTTAAGTGAAGTTCCTTAATGAATCAATAGAGAAGACAAAAAATGGAGCCCCTTCACCAGCTGGCCTCTGGTTCCTTTCTTCTGCTTATGAGTAGTTAACCCTTCTGGCCATTGGACTAAGGTTCCTGCTAAGTGAATGAATACAAAGCAAGAGTAACCTGAGTGATTGTAAACCTCCTTTTCCTTTCCTTTGACCTGATAATAAACGTATCCCTCCTCTAGGTGTCTGGATAAAGTCAACTTCTTGACAGATTGTTTTCATGCTTCCCAATATTGATATTAGGACTTATAGGTACTATCTGGGTCCAAAGCACATGGGCTTCTTTGCCTGGTTGGCCTTAGTGACTGAGGCATGCAGTGTGTTGTCACATAGATTTGAGTTGGTTGTACTGTGGAGAAGACTCTGCTGATAGAAAGGAATGGGATGGAGACAATTGTTTGGGCAATTCATGTATAAAGCCTTTTTCCCTTCAATTATATACATAACTGACTAAGTAAAGGGCCTTTTTTAACCTTTTGAATTGTCCTGGTAATGGTCTTAATTTTCTATTTTGCCTAGTCCATAGAGAGCTGACCTGGATTGTCTATTTAAACAAGAGCTGACTTTTTTTTCCTTTTGCTGAAATTTTACAGTTGCATTATTTGGATTGATTCCCTATTTTTACTTTGTTAAAAGAGTTTGGGCAGTGAAATTTAGGCCTCTGATTTTTAGACATTGTTCTTGGTCAATGAGACTGATAGGCTTGGAATCAACTTGATCATCATTCTCAAAAGTCCTTGCTTTTTCTTTCTTAACTTAAAAAAAAATGTAGTAGGAAGCAGAGAAGCAAACTTAACTTTGGGGCTCAGGCAACCCTTGGAGTAGTCATCGGAAATCCTTTGGGTAGAGTGGAGTAGTGGTTGGAGTGCTGGACTCAGAATCAGATCCCACCTCATGCAGTTATTAGCTATATGACCATGAGCAAGACCACATCTCTGAGACTGAGATTTCCCATTGAGAGAAGTTATTATTTTACTATTATATATGATATATGATATATTAGTTTTGTTTTTACTTGTTTATATTATGTACTTGTTTATATATATGCTTGTTTATGTTATATATAACCAATTATTAAATTGGGATCCAGTCTTTTCTCCTTTTTTTTTTCTTTACTAATGTTCAGCTCCTGTAAAAAGTCAGTCTCTGAAAAACAGGACTGATTGATGAGATTGTCCCTAGCCCTCAAGGAAACATGTACCCCTCCATCAGACTTCAGGGTGACCCAGTTCATGAAGGAGAAAACCAACCACAGTAGTCTGGATGGACATGGATTCACCTACCCAGATTGCTGGAGGTTCCTGAGTCTCATTAACAAGCCACATTCTTAGCAGGAGGAGCTGAAGACTTCTAATCCACTTCCTCATTAAATGTCCACCAATCAGGGTTGATTTTCACTTGTCAGGGGCATTTCCTTTTACAAAGGTATTTAAGGCATTCGGTGTCTCCACTGATTGTTTTTGGTTATCAAGAGAAACCATTGACTATCAATTTATTGGTTGCCAGCTCATCTAATTAATAAATTAATTATTAATTACTGGAAACTCTCTGTTTTTCATTTGTAAGACCACATATAAAATATGGGCTATAATGACTTTTGAGCACAAGGTTATTGTCATGATCAAAAGAGATAATGTATTGGAAAGCAGTAAGCTTTAAAATATTGTGTGAATATCATTTATTATTATGAAGACCCTGGAAGCTCTTAGAAACAATTGTAGTAGATCTGTGTATGACATGGTCATATCATAAGCTTAGCATCTATTAAGAGATTTGGGGGCATACCAAAAGGATGTTGGCTCTAAACTTTTCAACAGTCTAGTACTAAATAAATTTGACTTCAAATCTAGGCACTAGAAATACCTGGTTGAATTTTCTATTTGCCTGGGTCTTTCCTCCTTATCTCACTTCCATCCTCATCCCCTTTCAGTAAGAGGGAAAAATGAAGGCTTTTCTGAGAATCACTTCCAACCCCTACCAAAATCACAAATCCTCCCTAAAATGTCAAAATAAGTGGTTATCCAGCCTTTTCCTAAATACCTTTATGAAAGGGAATTCACTGCCCATGTGCATTTAATTTTTGCACAGTTCTAATTTTTAGGAAGTTTTCCTTTATATTGAGCTAAAATCTATTTCCCTGTAATTTCCATGCATTAGTCCTCTAGACTTCTAGAACCAAGCAGAGGTGATTATTTGGATAGTGTTCACTAATAAGAAACCTAACCAGGAAATCAAGGCTATCTATAGTTAGGTTGTAACTGCCTGAGTACAGAACTCACTGGTAGTGTTGAGTGTTTGTATACTCCATGAGCTTTGCCTTCTTGTTTTTTTTTTTTTAACTGAATGTATAGGTGATGTAGAAACCTCAGGATTCAAGCACTAACTTAGGCCTTATAGGTTGATTTTTCAAAAGAGTTCTCCCAATTTTAAATGACATAGAGGATACTTGTCACAACATTTTCTACCTTCTCTGAATAACCCCTTGAGGATGGAGAGGAATGCTCCATCAGGCTTCATTAAGTGAAGTTTTTAGTTTAGTTCTTATGGGCCTCCAAGGAAAAACAAAACAAAACAAAATGTCATTTAGAGCAGCAAAAATTTTAACTGGTGAACTACCACCTTGAGCAGGGGAATCTTTGGAAGCTAATGGACCAGACCAAGTGATTCTTTGTGTGCTTGCTCATCTCCCCAATATTTCTAGTGAGAGGCATGAAGTTCCAGGTGAGGTTAGTGGTAGAGATGAGATACCCTCCTCTATTCTCTGTAGATTAAACTGAGCCTAGCTTCCATGTGCCACATCTCTTTCTTTTTATTTCCTCCTTTCCTTTCCTCTATTCTCCTGTCTTTATACATTTCTGTTTCTTATGTCTGTTAAGTCCTAAGAGGAGCAGCCCCAGGAATAGAGTACCAGTCATGCAGGCAGGAAGAACTGGGTTTGAATACTACTGCAGATTCTCATTAACCTTGTGACCCTGGACAAGTCACTTCCCTCCCATTAGCCTCAGTTTCTTCATCTGCAAAGTTGTGATAACAGTAATACCCATTTCACAGGATTATTGTGAGGCTCAAATCAAACAAAATTATGATATATGTAAAGCACTTTGCAAACCTTAAAACTCTATTTAAATGTGATCTATTATTATTGTTATTATTTTTATCATGCAGACAAGTGGTCAGGAAGCCGGGGTAAGATGGAAAGCACTACTGTAGAGCTCTTTATTACAAGAGGGTTGATATATGTGACCTTGTTACATCTTTGTTCAGCTTTGTTTGGAGTATTACTGATGATTTTATTTTAAGGTGTTTTTTTTTCTTTTTAAAGCTGATTAACATTGAACTT
Source organism: Vombatus ursinus (assembly GCF_900497805.2). Lineage (NCBI taxonomy): Eukaryota > Metazoa > Chordata > Mammalia > Diprotodontia > Vombatidae > Vombatus > Vombatus ursinus. The sequence continues at coordinate 11,529,094 of NW_020954559.1, forward strand.
ATTAAGAGCTCTGGGAGCATGTAGAAATCTCTCAAGATGTGATTTTTTTTACTATAAAAGATACTAATTACCTAATTCCTTGTACTCTTCTGTATACTTGATGGGAATGGGGGAAAATGTATTATCTTAGAGTTGAAGAAACAACATTAAGATCAGGGGACCTTAATCTTGAGGTCACAGGGATAGATATTCCTGCCTCCTCAAAACCTCACCTACTGTAGGAAACCTTTCCTGATCCCCCTTAATTCAAGTGCCATCCCTCTGTTGATTATTTCAGATATATCATATCATAACATATCATGTAACATATCTCTATCATCTATCTATCTTTATTTTTCTATCTATCATCTATCCATCGACCTATCTTGTTTGTACATAGTTGTTTGCATGTTGTCTCCTCTCTATTCTCCTCCCCCACGCCCCACCCCCACTTAAACAGGGAGCCCCTTGAGAGCAGCAACTGCCTTTTCCTTTTCTTTATATTTCTGGCACTTAGCATTGTGCCTAGCACACAGTAGGTGCTTCATATGTCTATTGACTGCCTGACATAATTGATTTCTTTTGTAAGTTTTTGGGTCTGTTCCCTCAAATACCTGGCCAGAATTCAGTTTTTGGAGTGCGAAGCTGTGGAATCAGGTAATAGTGCCCCTGAATTCACACAGGACCCTGGGGTTAGGGTCCTTACCTAGGGCCCAGATCAACTTGTTGTTTCCTCATTCAATGACTGTCAAACTTCCACGTCCTGCTCCCCTTATCCCTGAGAAGCAGAATCAATGTCTAAGGAGGTGATAATTCATTTCCTTTGCTACTTCTCCCCTCCCCCCACTCTCTTCCCTGTTCATCCCCAGTTCTTACCATCCCATTAGTTTTTGTGCTCTAGACTTCTTTCTTCTTCTCTCCCCTTTCCACTAATTTGAAACTGCTTTCTCAAAGACTATTGAGGATCTCTTAACTGCTAAGTCCTCAGACTTCAGCCTATTCAACCCCTCTGCCCCTTTGATACCATTATCTACCCCTCCTTTTGGATACTCTGTTTTCTCAAACTGCACATATGTATTAAATTCATAATTTCTCTTCAAGTATGTGATTAAAATAACTCAAGGGTTAGCATGTCATAATAGATGAAGTGGTGGAGTGAGGAAGACCTTGGTTTAATTCCTGCCTTAACTGTGTGATCCTGGTTAAATCACTTATCCCTTGAGTTTTAGTTTCTTCATTTGTAGAATGGGATCAATTTAGTTTATGGGAATAAAATATTTGTAAAGCACTTTGCAAACCTTAGGGTGCTATATAAAAGTGAGTGATTATATTTTGTTGATTAGAGTGACTTGCTTACAAAAAAACTAGTTTTTGAATTCTAAAAGATCATTGCATCATGCTTGGCAATTAAGGCTAAATCTACCTGTCCAAAGTCATTTTTTCTTCTTGATTGTCCTGAGACTTCCCCTGATGGAGAGAACAAAAAAAAAAAATGGATGGGATCACAACTTAAATTAAATGATTTCCGAATGACTGTCCACATGATAGTATATACCACTATTACGTGGACAATCATTTGGAAATGGTTTAACATTTTTTGTAGTGTCTTTTCCTTTTCAAAGATACACGTATATACACACAAATATACACATATATGTAATGGATATGAGCCAAGCAGTTGGGTGGTTCAGGAGATCATGAGGGAGTTAGAGTGAGGAAGACCTGAGTTCAAATCCTGCATCTGACACTTACAAGTTGTATGACTGGGATCAAATCATTTAACCTCTCTTAGGATTAGTTTCTTCATCTGTAAATGGGAATAAAAAAGCACCTACCTCACAGGGTTGTTGAGAGGATCAAAGGAGATAATATTTGTAAAGCCCTTTGAAACCTTAAGCTATTTTGTAAATGCTAGCTATTATTATTATTATTTTTATTGTGGTTTTCATAGTACTTTAAAATTTACAAAACATTTTCCTCACAACTACTCAGTGAGTACAGGTATTATTCCTTATTTTCCAAACAAAGTAAAGGGAGGCTAAATGAGTTCCCTAGGGTCATCTAGCTAGTAAATACCATTGTTAGTACTAGAAACCAGTTCTTCTGACTCCAATACTACCTTCCCAATGATTTGTCCTATCCACCGACTCTTTAAGATAATCAAGACATATAGTATTCCAGTTTCACAGACTCAGTGAATTTACGACTTGTCAAGAATCATAGGGCTAGTTAGTAGTAGAGTTGGTTTAAAAATTTAGGTTCTGATCTGATGCACAGTGACGTAAGCAGAGCCAAGAAAATAATATACAGAATACAACAGCCTCAACTTCTACAATGGAAAGAACAACCAGAAAAGTAAGTCAATACTACAAAATTACAAAGAATAAACATGGCTCCCAAGAAGAGATATGAGTAGACACCCTCTACCCCACCCCTTTGGAGAGGTCAATGGTTATGGAAGACTGCATATATTTTCACTTTTTTTGATTTTTTAAGTTTTTCTGGATTTCTTGTCTTTTTTTTTCTTTAAAAATATTATTTATTAAAAAGGACAGCCTTCTTGAGAGTGGGGGAAAGTGCTGAGAGACATTCTGGTGTTGTAAAAAATGAAAGTTATCAATAAAAAATTATTTTGAAATGATCCTAATTCTAAGACAGTACTCTTGTCTCAATAACACAATGCTTGTATGAGGCAATGGTACCAAATATTTTAAATTCAGGATCAAAGTAGAAGAAAGTTAAAATTTCTCAAATTTGCTTGGGATAACTAATTATCTGACCAAAAGTTCATCTGTGCCTCATTGAAGCTGAGGTGAAGGTTATGGGTTCTGCTCTAGTGTGAGTAACTAATTTGCTATTTTCCTTGCCCACAGACTAGACCTCTGACTGTTGTGTTGAATGAAAAAAATACATGTTGGAAAATGAGACTTGATCCCAGTTTAAAATTTAGTTGAGGAGATAAGACCTACGCATATCAAACAGGTAGAATGATAGCATGCTTAACCTTGTGGGTCATATCTACAATTTTATCGGTGTGGGGAGCCGTCAGGGTGGAAATTCCCTTCACCAATGAGATTCTGCAACTCAGCTGTTGCTTAGTCTTTGAGAGATGCCTATGACATTGAGAACTCAAGAGATTTGTCTATTGATACACAGCCAGTGTGTGTATCAGAGACCAGAATTGAATTTGGATCAGTGTGATGTAGTGAAATTAGGAAAACCTAGGTTTGAGCCTGTGAGGAATTTCTGCATAGGGAATTCTCCCCATCGATCGAATCATGGCTCTGGACCAACTCTGTGATAGAGAATCAAATATGTAACGGGAGATCAGGGAAAAGAAAACTCAGTTTAGTCTGGGATTATTGGCCGACTCCTTGAAAGAGGTTTTGTTATATCTCCCCTCCTACCTTCTGCTTGTGTTCTAATCCAGTGGTTCTTAGCATTTTTTGTTCCATGAATCCCTTTCAACAAAAACATGTTGTAAAGCCCCAGGGGAAGTTAATATACTACTCACAATATTCTGAAATTATTTACTGCTTAAGGCACCGTTATTTTTCACGTGAGACCTTTGGACCTAGGCCGTGAACAAGGGGTTTGTGAACCACTAAATGGGAAAAGCTGCTCTAACCTAACTCACACATATTGTAGAAGTTATGATCAAGTTCTTTAGTAGATTTTCATGGTAAATTCTGAAGTTGATATTTAGACTTCTATGGGATGAGAATGCAAACTAACTTCTCACTGTAAAGTTGAAAGGTTCGAAATTAATCTGTCAGAATCTTGAATGCCTGTGCCATTGGAAATATCTAGTGTTAAGGTGGGTACCCAAGGGTAGTACTCACAGAAGTGAAGAAAATCCCTCTTTAAGGGTACCATTTAAACTGACTTTAATTTTGTCTAGTTTTACTTTTTGTTTTATTTGCCTTTACAGGACACATCAATACTGCATATTAATTTGTATATTCACTTCCAAAAATTATTTCTGTCCTCTGTTGCTTCCTTCTCTTTAAACATACCAAGAAACCAAGTGTGTAGGTACTACTTGGATGGTTGGTATGCCTGCCAGCAAAAACCTTTCCTTAGGACTTTTTACTGCAGAAACATTCCTCAAACACTCAACTAACACCTGCCTTGACCTTGTGGAATAGTCAGAGAATTTATCATAAATATTGCTATTATAAACTTTAGTCAACAAAATGAATAAATAAATAAAACCCTGAGCATTTAAGAAGGTAGAATCACAGGAATTAACAAAGAAGCCACAAATAAAACCCTATCCTTTTTACTCTGTCCTTTTCTCAAACTGCCTTGATGTTCTACTATCACGGGATTTTTATTTCTATTTTTCTTTCTTTTTTAAAAAATAGAACTGTAGTTAATGTGTATACATTTCTGGTTTTGCTGCCTTCACTTCGAATTGCCACGTAGGGCATTCTATATTTTATGGTATGTATCATATTTATCATTTTTAAAGCTCCATAAAGATCAATTGAATCAATCTAACCTAACTTATTCAGTCATGCTTCAATGAATAAATGATGATTTCAATTTTTTTACCATTACAAATAGAACTATGAATTTCTTCATTTAGTGAAGTCTTTTTTAAATGACATATGAGATAGAAGCTTAGCAATGGACTCATTGGTATGAAATCAAATGAATGGCCAATTTTGTGATGAGTATTATAACTTTGGGCAAGTCACTTCCTCTCTCAAGGTTTCAATTTCCTTAAATATAAAAAGAGGATGTAGGAGTTAATGACTCCAAAAATCTCTTTCCATCTCTGAATCTATTAAGATTTAGCACTTAGCTCAGTGCCTGGCATACAAGCTGCTTAATAAACCCTAGCTGACTGATGCTGATTATCATTTTGCCCTCTAATAAGCTAGCACCTGCCTGCAATCCCACCACCAATGTATGAGAGTTTCTATTTCCCACAACCCCTCTAATATTGGATTTTTACCAAAATAAAAAAAATTGCCATTCTAGATGGTATAAATATGTCTTGATTTTGTATTTCTTTGATTGCAAGGAATTTGATTATATTTTCTTGTAATTATTAATGGTTTGTATTTCTTCCTTGCAAATTGTCTGTTTATGAACTTTGATCATTGCTCCACTGAGGCATGTTACATCATAGTGTAGAGCTGGATGAGAGATCTCGATGATCCAACTGCCTTATTTTATAAACAGAAAGCTGAATGAAGAACAGAAAAAGGAAGTAACTAACCCAGAGTCACATAGCTAGTTAATGATGGAAGGCAAACTAGGACTGGGGTCTCCTGACTATTAGCCCAGCACTGGTTCTCCAACTCCTCTGCCTCTTCCCTCTGACTTATATATGGGAAGCACCATTTAGTAACTTCTGTTTTAACTAGCTATATTTGAAAATGAAGTGCTAGGTTCAGTTGTAAGAGGAAGCTAGGTAATGTAGGGGATAGAGCACTGGGCTTGGAGTCTGGAAGACATGTCTGACCTTGAGCAAGTCAACTTCCTCAGCCTCAGTTTTCTTATCTGTAAAACAGGGATAATGGTGCCACCTGGCTCACAAGATTGTTTTCAGGTTCAAATGAAATAATGGGAAGAACTTCCTAAAACTTGAACCACTATGTAAATAATATCAATTAGCTCTAACTCTATGATCCTATGATTTTACAACTCTTAGATCTGCCATTGTGTGACATTGGCCAGCCTAGCTGGGCATCAGGTCCTTATATGTAAAATGAAGGGATTAGATTGGATGATCTTCAAGGTCTTTTCTATATCTAAATCTTTGATTCTGTACTAAAATTTCTTTAAAGTGCTGGATTTCTCCAGGGAGTCAAGGATCTATTCTAGGGGGCATGTGCTACCAGGATCTATACCAGCTATCTTTGACTTCCTCACCAACTTCTAAAACTCTCCAAGAATCTATATCTGGAGTCCAGTGCCCCTCAAGTGGCTCAGGGTGTTGAGATGGAAGAGCAAGTTCAATTACAGGAAGAGAAATTTAGGTCAGGAGGTCAAGAGGCAAGATGGGGGGTAGCTGATTGTCTGACACCACCTGTTTTTCCAAAGTCTTTTGTGGTGGTGTATGCACTCCCTATTCCTTGACTCTTCCTAGTATTGGCCGGTCTCACTGTGGGCTGGGTCTTCTGTGTTCCTTTTTGACTTTGCTGGGCTAACGAAGGTTGTGGACATACAGATGAGTTTCTACTCGTTTAATCCTCTGAAAGTGGGAAACTTTTGGTACCCAAAGAACTTCATATTTTATTTCTTTTTGAAAGGATTCCTAGGGAAAGTCTTCTAATAATGCCTTTGATTCAAGGAAATACAGAATTAGATCATTTCAGGAAGGCTTTTGGAATTGAAGCAGAAAGTGTTTCCCTTTGCTTGATGTCTGAACACCTGTAATGTTGAATAAACTTCTGACTTTAGCATCTGGTGTGGGAAAGGTGGTTTTAGAACCTGGCCAAAATGGAGCTGGAAAAGAGACAGTGAAGGACAATGGGATTAGCCAAGAGGATGCAATATAAGAAGGGAATAAAACTATCGAAACTATGTCCTTACTTGGTTCTTTTTTCATGTCAAATTTTCATGAGCATTTTTAGATGTGACAGTAAAAAAATTCTTAAGGACATTTGTTTTGGGTTGGTACTTCTATGAATTTGGAAGAGGATGCTGGTGGAGGCAAATGTGGGTACGTTAGGTAGGAACTCAGGTGACCTGGGGAATTTCTATAGGCCTGAGTCTGTTTCAATTCAATTCAACCAGCACTTATTAATGATTACTAGGAATAAGATGTGCCAGGTGCTATTCTGGGCACTGGGAATACAGATATAAAAAAACAATATACTGTCTAACTTCAAGAAACATTCTAGGGGGATGGAGGAAGCAATGTGTGATCAGATAAGTACATGTAAAATTGAAACTAAGCAAATGCAAAATAATTTGGAGGTGAGGATCAGGAAAGGCCTCATATAGAATATGATTCTTGGCCAAGGCCTTGAATGGAGTTAGGGACTGTAAAAGGTAGAGGTAAGGAAGGCTGGAGGACAGCCTGTGCAAATGCACAAAGCCGGTGTGGGGGGAGGGAGGGGGGGGAGAGATAGAATATCATAAAGAAGACATTGTTTTAGCTGATTTTCAAAGTCATTATAAGTTATTGTAGAGTAATCTATTTCTAAGTACCTAGCACAAAGTTGTGCTCCAAATGACTCACGTTCGATGACTAGGGAAGTCAACACTTACTACAGATCCCAAGAAACTCATGCCCTCCTGGTTTAACCTCCAGGAACAGTTTAGAATTTAATTGTAGACCTGGGGCATTGTTCTTTGCACAGACAAAGGGCCCACTCTACTCAGGCTCCATTGTCCTATGTCATAAGCAAAAGAGACAAACTTTTCTTCTGGTCCTGCTTGTTAGGTAGAGATTACAGCACCATTTGATAGAGATCACCCTCTTTGTTCAACCTTGTAAGAAGGAAGCTCAGTCCCTCTAAGGGGGAGATTTTTATCCCTCAGATAGAACTGGGTAAAAACAAGTCCCTGCACGCAGGGCTTCTTTTAGAAAATCAGTCAAGATTTTCAAATTATAACACTAAAGCTAACTCCATCTTCCTCAACTTTCACTTTAGCATAATAGGCCTATGTTAATAGCCAGTTAAAAACAAACTCACCCTTTATTCATATTTCTCTCTGGGTAGTACATTTCTCTCTAGCCTATTATTTCATCTAGAGAGATTTCTGTCTGTACAGAATGCAGTGTGTTACATCTTCTTCTTCTTCTTCTTCTTCTTCTTCTTCTTCTTCTTCTTCTTCTTCTTTTTCTTCTTCTTCTTCTTCTTCTTCTTCTTCTTCTTCTTCTTCTTCTTCTTCTTCTTCTTTTTTCCCAACAACCAGTGTGTTCCTGAAGCTACTTTCCCAAGAAAAGTGTGGCCTGGGTTTGCCATTTCCTTTTTTTTTTTTTGTCCTTGGAGACCATGCCATAAAATACCTTCCTCAAAGTTTTGCATTTGATAACGTATCACTGGGAGATCAGAAAATCTTAGCTTAGACTGAGCAGCCTTTAAAGAAATGCATTTGCTAAGTGCCTAATTGCACATGGCACCGTGCTTGAGTTTGAAGGCTTAATGGGTTTTTGGTTATGTCTTTTCTGTGCCATCTCAATCTAACTTTGTGATCAGATGAACTGCTCCCTACCCTTCCCCTCTCCCCTTCATACTACATTCAAAAGAATTATATATTCTAGTAAGACTAGATCCCAGTGGGATCTGACATGAGCTTTATGGAAGAAGTACCCTAGACAAATTGCTGATTTTATTATGCATAGGCACTTCCAGTGAAATGAAGCTGGGTACTTTTAGAAGGCCCAATAATAGTAACTGGCATTTATATAGAGCTTTAAAGCTTGCAAAACACTTTATCCATATTGTCTCCTTTGGCCTCACCCCAATTCTGGAAGGTAGGTGCCACAGGTATTATTATTCTCATATTCCAGATGGGGAAACTGAGGCTCAAGGATGTTAAGTGATTTGTTAAAGGTCACAGAAATACGGAGTGTCTGAGATGGAATTTAAAAGTAGCTTTTCCTGACTCCAAATTCACCATTCTATTCACTATACCACAATGTCTCTTCAAAGAATGAAAAAAAAAATGCATTGCTTCATTTAGCATTTTCAATGTTTTCTTTTTTTTTGGGAGGCATTTGGGGTTAAGTGACTTGCCCAGAGTCACATAGCTAGTAAGTGTTTTGTGTCTGAGGCCAGATTTGAATTCAGGTCCTCCTGATTCCTGGGCTGGTGTTCTATCCACTGCACCACCTAGCTGCCCCCACAATAGGTGCTGTTATCCTTATTTTACAGTTGAAGAAACTGAGGCAACCAGAGGTTAAGTGACTTGCCCAAGATCACACAGCTAGCAAGTTTCTGAAGTCAGATATGAACTCATGTCTTCCTGACTCCAGGCCCAGTGGTCTGTTCACTGTGCTACTTAACTGGCTCCAGTGTTCTTTCCACTCTAGAGGCAGCACTTAGTATGGCACAGTGGATAGAGAATAGAAGATGGAATCAGGAAAATCTGGGTTCATATCTCACCTACAACACTTGTTGGCTGAGTGACCTTGAACAAATCACTTGATCCCTTTCAACCTCAATTTCCACATCTGTAAAACAGGTGTAATTATACCTGCATACTTCCTTTTCAGAGTTATCATGAGAATTAAATGAAATAGCATATGGAAACTTGGCAAACCTTAACAGGCTATAGAAATATTAATAATAATAATAATATTGTTTTTATGCCACACTGAATTGAAAATAGTGGCATAAACCTCTCCTGCCACGGAACGGGAATAAGAGGGCTTTGGTTAGTTGAGCAGTGCCAAAGGTTACTAGGAGCAAGATACTACACAACCCTCCCCAAGTCCTGAGCCAGAAACATGTGTGTATGAGTACTGGACATTTGCATGGTGATCTTTTCCCAATTTGTAATTCAGTAGGATCTATCAATTTATGCTCTTATGTGTGTGTGTGTGTATGGGGAGAGAGGATACAAATATATAAGATATATGAATATATATATATATGATATAAACCTGTATGTATATGTACATACATACATATATGTATAGATAGAAAGATATAACTATAGACAGATATAGGTATAAGTTTGGTGCCATTGTCCTGTTACTGACAAGAGAATACATAAGGAAACTGATTACCATAAGAACACACAATTGACTCTGATGGAGTATCATCTCTTGGGTGTTACTTGCTTCTTTTTTCTCTTCCTTTCTCTATTTCTCCCTCCAATTAAACCTCTAACAGCATAACCTTTCAGAGATAGCAAGCTTCCCTGCCTTCTACAGTTCTTCTGTTCATTCCTACAGCATTTATTTCTCTGATACAGTCTCAAGGACAAATTCAAAGCCAGGAGGCTAATTTCTTAGAAGCCAACTTATCCTAAAAAGTTTCTGATGGTTAGTGGTAGCTGGTAGAGATAAAATCTCAACAAAACCCAGATTGAGGGCAGGGATCCAGCTTGAAATGAAATGCATGGTAGACAGATATATATGTTGCTAGGCTGATTGAAAAAAAATCAATTGAAATGAAAACTCAGGGAAAACAATGAAAAATATGAAAGAAACTAAATAAAAATGAGTGAAAATAGCATGTCAGCTGGATGAAGACTGAAATAAAGTGATGAAAAAAGTCTCAGTAAATATTGCTGCTATCCATAGGAATTGCATTGAATGGGAGAAAACTGAACCAGCGGGATGTATTTTAATCTCTTGATGATCCAAAGCAGGTGTTCATGAAGAGTTTATTCTGGGAAAATGAAGCAACATCACCACTTGTAAAAGAACTTTACACAGTTATCACAAACCATGGACTCTGACTCAGGGTCGGCCGTGTGTGTGTGTGTGTGTGTGTGTGTGTATGTGTGTGTGTGTGTGTGTGTGTGAATGCAAAAGGCAGCTGCTTGAATGTAGTTTTAGAAAATCCTCAACCTCTCCTAATCTCCCTCTTGTCCTCAAGTTTACCTGCTAATACCAGAAATTCCAAAGGGGAAAGAAAGCCTTTTAGTCCATAGTTAAAACTCAACCATACCTGAAAAAGGAAACATTAACCTAGATGTATTTACACAATGGTGTAAATCAGAGGTTTCAAACACACAGTGCTGGTCAGCCTGAACCAGATTAAAATGTAATTGGTAAATATTTAACAAAATAAATAAAAAATAATAGAACATAGATAATATTTGTATGTGGTTTTCTAAGTTCAAATATGGATCCTTATGTACTGTTTAGTGACTCTGTTTCTATTTGAGTTTGACCTCACTGAAGTAAATGACTGATAGGTATTTGATATTTTCCAAAAAGTGTGTTAGCGGTAGGGAGGAAAGTAATCATAAGATCATGAACCTAGGGCTGGAAGGGTCCTCAGAGGTCATCTAGTCCAACCCACTCACTGGGCCTAGAATCAGGAAGACTTACCTTTCTGAGTTCAAATCTGGCCTCAGACACTAGCTGTGTGACCCTGGGTGAGTCACTTAACTCTGTTTGCCTGAGTTTCCTATTCTGTAAAATGAGCTGGAGAAGGAAATGGCAAACCACTCCAATATCTTTGACAAGAAATGGGGTCGTGAAGAATGAGACATGACTGAAATAAGTGACAACAATAAACTAATCCCAAGGAGGTTTAGTGATTTGTGTCAGGTCACACAGATAGTAAACATCAAAAGTGGGATTTGAACTCAAGTCTTCTGAATTCAGAGCCAGTACTCTACACTGCACCTCAAGGATAAGGGAACTCATAGACATGAAGAAAAATGTATCAAGAAAGGAAGACACGAATGGCAGAAAAAGGGGAGCATACCTGTGTTAAAGACTAACTTTAACTTACTAGCTGTGTGACCCTGGGCAAGTCACTTAATCCCAATTGCTTAAAAAAAAAACAAAAAAAAAAACAAAAAAAACCCCCAAAACACTAACCTTAACAGCTTTTGAATTTGGTCCAGAGTTGACCCTATTCAGATCTTTTCAAAAGTCAGAATGTAAACCCCAATTTGTACTCAAACTATGTTGGAACCTTATTTCATATCACTTCCCCTTACATATAATCTACACTTCAGTCAGTCTGTCATATGAACTGTTCTCCCATCTTCTCATTCCATCTCCTGCTTCCATGCACTATTGGAGGCCATGGCTCACACCTACAATGGTTTTCTTCCTCATCTCTGCCTATGGAAATCTTCTTTCTTAAAGGTTTAGTCCAGGTGCTATCACCTTCATGAAATTCCCAGATCTCCAGTTTCAAGAGCTTTCTTTTGCCTTAAATTTTCTTAAGGCACCTTATCTGGGTCTCTCCTATACCCATATCATAGTGTATTACTAGATCTAAAACTGGGATGTCTTGGATTCCATTTTAGAATGTTTTGTCTCTGTATCTCTTAACTTGGTAATTTCTGCCAAAAAAAAAAAAAATTAAAGACGTCCCTGGGGACTCTTCAAACGACCTTGGGGAAGCCTAAAGATCTTAAGTCAGGCATGCAGTTGCAACAGCAAACTACCCTATTGAGAAAATTCTTCCAAGTAAAACTATTCCCAAAAGGTTTGCTCATTTATATGAGATGTCCATCACTCATGGTAAGGAGCCAAATGGAATATTTCTCTGTAGTGGTCTCTGGGTTTGTCAAATTTAATTGAATTTTGTGCTTTTTCTACTTTGTAGAGTTGTGTGGTCTCAACGTATTAAAAGGCTCTTGAATTTGCCTATTTCATATAGTTTTGAAGATATATTGAATTAACCTTTAAATCAGTATTAATGCTCTTAAATACAGAAGTATTCTTTCCTTTCCCTTGCTGTTGTTTATTCCCTATAAGATGAGAGTTTATAGATTAATGGAAATATGACATCATAAATCGAATTAATCTAGTTGGGCTAACATATAACAAATGTACTTTAGCTCTACCCTGCTTAATTAAATGCTGGCAACTCTGCATCAGAATTCTCTGAAGCTCAGCTTACTGCTAGAACTAATACAATCTAAGAAGCTGATTTCTAGCTCCCAAGAGCTCACCATATTAGTGCTGGACTTAGTGTGGACACTTTAGCCCAACTGCAGCTCAAAACTCCCAAGCTTAAGTGATTCTTCAGCCTCAGCCTCCCCCATGGCAGGGATTACAAATGTGTGTGACTACACCTGATGACAAAATTTTTCTGAAGAAGATCTGAAGGTTTTATTGGCCTGAATGATCAATATAAATCAACCATGTAACATGGCAGCCAAAAAAAAAAAACACCAAAAAACAAAAACAAACAAACCAATCCAAAATTAATGGGACAATTAAGCTACATTGAGAGAGGCAGAACTAGTTTTCAGGACTAGGGAAGGGACAGTTCACTTGTGCTCTGCCCGGTAAGACTACACTTAAACTATTATGTTCAGTTCTTAGAATGACATTTTAAAGAAGGTCATTGATAAGCTGGACAATACCCATAGGAGAGCAACCAGAATAGCAAAGGCTTAAGATCATGCCATATATGGAGCAGTAAAAAGGACTGAGAATGTTAAGTCTGAAGAAGAGAAAACTTCATGGGGACATATATGATAGATGTCTTAAAATATGTAAAGGGCTTTCAGATGGAAGAAAGAATAGAACTGCTGAGTTTGGTCCCAGAGAATCATGTAGAATATATTTGTTCTTGGCCACAGTGGGCAGAATTAAGATCAATAAAGAGAATTTATATAAAGAAAGATTTATGTTAAATGTAGGACAAAAGTGCCTAACAATTAAAAGTATTCAAAAGTGAAGGAAGCAGATTCTCCCTTACTGGAGGTCTTCAAATAAAGACTGGATGACCCCTATGAGGGTCCCTGGGTAAGTTGAAGGGGACATTTGGGTTCAGGAACAAACTGATCTCTGAGATCCATTACAGCTCTGAGATTTTAGGATTCAGACTTCATTATGCTCCACCCCTATCTCTTCATAGATTATAATACTTAAGAAGAGCTCAATGCATTTATGTTGGTTGATTTGATGAATTTCACAGAGAACAAGTAGTAATAATGATAGCTAGCATTTATATAGTGTTTTAAAGTCTGCGAAGTGCTGTACATATGTTATCTCATTTGATACTTATAATAACCCCATGGAATAGGAGGTATTATTATCCTAATTTTACAGTTGAGAAAACTGATATTGAGAGCTATCATCATCATCATCATCATCGTCATCATCATTATCATTTATATAGCTTTTTTATGTGCCAAGCACTGTTCTTTAGTGCATTTACAAATATTGTCTCATTTAATCCTCACAACAACCCTGGGAGATAGGTGTTATTGTTATCCCCATTTTACAGATGAGCAATCTGAGGCAACCAGAGGTGAAGTGATTTGCCTGAGATCACATAGTTAGTAAACAACTGAAAAAAGGATTTGAACTAATGTTTTCCTAACTCAAAGTCCAACATTTTATCCCCTGCTCTACCTACTTGCTTAGAATAGATCAAGCGATGCCCAGTATAAATACCCTGATTGGCTTCAATAGTTAAAATTATATCTTTTACACTTTCAGGTTTGTTTGAGGTCTTACATTCACTCTCTGGTTGCATGAGGATGATATATGTTTTGGTCAAATAGCCTCTATCCTATCCTAAGTCAGGCTTTCTTGTAGGCTCAGATGTATCCTAACTGGGGGACTGTGTGGGTCATTATGTTTATAAAATAAAAAAAAAACCCTAAAACACTGGGAAAGACCTCAGAAGCTATTTAGCAAAGCTTCATTTTAAAGATGAAGAGATTAAGAACCAGGGAAACTAAGTGGCCTGTCTAAGGTAACAGAGAGAGTAAGTACTAGGGGTGGTATTTGAGCCCATTTCTTCTGAATCTATAGCCAGTACTTCTATACATGGTTCAGAACAATAGGTATTAGATGTGCATTTGTGATATCATCCTTAAACTTTGTTGGTAACATTATTGCTCAGTGAGCAAACTGTGTAAAGGTAGCCTAGAAAACATGACCCCAACTTGTATTTTCAGCCTCATTCACTATATATTACTCCCCTTCCAACATTCTATGATTCAGCCAATCTGATTCCCACATACAACATTTTGACTTCCATCTCTGTAATTTTGTGGTGACCATCTCTCATGCTTGAAAAGCACTCTCTCCTCACCTAGCCCTTTTAGAATTCCTCATTTCCTTCAAGGTGGCCCTCAAGTACCTTCTATATGAAGCTGTAACTGACCCTTCCCCCCAATTGTGAGTGTATTCTCTCCCAAACTACTTTGTATTTAACTACCTTGTATTTATTCTGCATATACCTATGTGTGTACATATTGTCACCTTCAGCAGGATGAAAGCTCTTTGAGGGCAGAGATTATTTCATTTTTGTGGTTTTGTATCTCCAGCATTCAGTGCCTAGAACATAGTAAGTGCTTAAAAATATTTATCGAGTGATTAAAAAGTGCCCCAGACTATGATAAATGACATGAATAGATAGCATTTTGTATGAAGTACATAGCACACAAACTGCTCATATATGAAGTTTGTGCTTAGAAATAGTTTTCTGTGTTTTTTCCCCTTGGTGATGACTTGTACCCTCTTCAAGATGCCCAATTCCTTCATACTGTCCCCTTTCCACTAGTCAAAATCTATTGTTAAGAAAATCTAGAGTGAACTCATTCTCACTAAGGTTTAGTAAATACAGTACAAATGATGTGTTCCATCCATATTTTTATTCCATATATTACTATTAATCCCAATATAAAATGGGAGGGAGAGGTTAGTCTTATGTTAAGGGCTTTGTATCAGTCACAATTTTATTTTACTTAGTATTTAATGCTATAGCTATATATATATATTTACTATACTCCTATTCCCAGTTCTGATATCCAGAGATAAATCCCCATGTCTCCCATATTTCCACCTCAGTTTCTGATAACAAAAGGTGTCACTGGAACTCATCTTCTTTGTTAATAGAGATATTACTCTATTCACAGATTCGGTTCAGCCATTTTATTCTGCTCGTCTGTAAAGAGGGTCAGGGAGAAATGAGGCTGCTCGGGTTTTCACAAAGCTCACAGCATATAATAGTTAACTTAATTTCTCAGTGAGTCTAGTTAATAGATGTGGATTTCATCCCAGTTGTTTGTCTGGAAATGACAGAGATCTAAGAAGGCTCCCTTTTGAATTTTCTGCCTCCATTCCCGACATTAAATAACCCATAGAAAAGTAGGAGACAACTCTTCCTATTGTATCTGTTAGCAACAAAGGCTTCTGCCAGCAGGCTCAGGCCATAGATCTAGAAGTCACTTGGATTCAGTATTTTCGGTGTAACAGCCAAGATTATACAATCACCCTTTGTCCTCTGTAGTATCCATTTTGCTGGAGAATGTGTTTTATGTCAAGGCAATAATCGTGCCCTCTACAACCAATAAGCCATTTTTCGAGTTGGTTATTCTCTTTAGCCATCAACATATGCAATGGTCTCTCCAAAGGTCAATATGTGACATTTCATTCCTCCGTTACCAAATTTGAACTACAGGACCTGATGATGTGGGATTTGAGGCTGGATTTATTCAAAATGCTTTGTTATCAGAGAGCAACAAAAGGCTGCAATGCTTGTTTCTCCCTATTTCCCACTTTCCCTACATGAGTCCAAGAGCTAAACTATCCGGCAAAAGTCCAGGGCAAAGGGAACATGCATATAAAACCTCATGTAAAATATGGGCTTTTGACTATTTGCTCTGGTTTCTTGACTATTTGCTCTTATCTTGTCTTATATAAACTTTGATCCATCCTGATTTTGACCTGGTGATGCATTTGGAATCTTACTGTAACAATCTTGCTCTCGGAAGGCGGACTGTGGGGACCTTTCCCAGATTTACATCTGAGTCATGCACCTCTTCCCTGTCCCTGATCCTTTTCCTGTGCTTTTGATGACAGATTGTCAACTCCTTGAAATCAAGGCTCATGTCTTCTCTTTCTTTGCATCCCCCTGAGAACTTGCACAGAATAGGTACACCTTTAAGTAAATAGCCTTTATAGGTCTAGATGTCCAGCACAATTTAATGGACACTCTATAAAGTAAGATAGACACAGATTGTGGGTAAGTTGCTTAATCTCTCTGGCATTCAGTTTCTTTATTTGTTTCATGGTAGTAATAACACCCATAGGATCTATCTCACATAATTGTTCTATGGCTTAAATTAGATAATGTATATGAAATTCTTCACAAACTTTGGAACACTATACAAATCATCATATTATTTCTCTTCAGTCACAAAGGAATCTGACTATTATGGCTTTTACTCGGGATGCCAACATTGGGTGGGTGGGTGGTAGAAGTTGCAGATTGTGCTTCCTCCATGACCCATCTTCTCAATGTTGAGCTCATGCCCTAGGATGTGCCACAAGGTTCCTGTCTTCCTCCCAAACCGCTGCCATTATTCTTGCCTGCCTCCTTCCTCACTCTGCTTCCTCTCCCCAAATGTTGCTCAGTGTCTATATCTGACTAGGACGGGCTATCCTCTGCCCAATTCTTCCCTCTTTCCCTCCAGAATCTTTGCTTTATACTCAGGGCACCTGATGTAGATGCTTACAGAGGTCACATCTTCCACCAAAAGAGTCCCATCCCTCTCCTGTTTCATCACTGATCTGTCTGCCATGTTCTCAGAGGAAAGACACAGAATATTTTCTGTGCCATCATGCCTTCTCCTTACCTCCTCAGGAATCTATTCTCACAAGTGTATGATGGTAGACTATCTTCTTTGCACCATCTCTTACTTCCTTGTCTCTCTTTGCCTCCTTCTGGAGATTACTGGATGAGAATGCATTCTACAGGATAAACTGTCTTCTATGCAATGCCCTCTCCTCTCCTCCTACATAGGGATTGCCCCATGTAGGTGTCTTGCACCAGACTGGGGCAGAGTCTCCATTCAACCCCTGCTACTCCTCCCACCATATTTATAATGTATGTTTATGAGATAGCTGGGCACAGTCTGTTTGTGGACCAGAGTTTTTTCAATGTGCAAAACTAAGTGGTCTCTATCACAATCAGACTTGTGACTTTTCTTTCTTTCTTTCTTTTTTTAAAATTGTAATTCTTTCTTTATTTATTTTAGTTTTCAATATTCACTTCCACAAGATTTTGAGTTCCAAATTTTCTCCCCATCTCATCCCACCCCACCCCAAGATGTAGTGCATTCTGAATAACTCTTCCCCTAATCTGCCATCCCTTCTATCTTCCCCCTTCTCTTATCCCCTTCCCCTTCTATTTTCCTGTAGGGCAGGATAGATTTCTTTCTTTCTTTCTTTTTTTTGGTGAGGCAATCGGGGTTAAGTGACTTGCCCAAGGTCACACAGCTAGTGTGAGTCAATTGTTTGGTGTGAGTCGGATTTGAACTCAGGTCCTCCTGACTTCAGGGCTGGTGCTCTATCCACTGCACCACCTAGCTGCCCCCTAGGATAGATTTCTATACCCCATTGCCTATATATTTTATTTCCTAGTTGCATGTGAAAACAATTTTTAAAATTTGTTTTTAAAACTTTGTGTTCCAAATTTTCTCCCTCCCCCCCACATTGAGAAGGCAAGCAACTTGATACAGGTTATACATGTATAGTCATGCAAAACACTTCCATATTAGTCATATTGTGGAAAACTAACTATATTTCCCTTCATCCTATTCCACTCCCCATTTATTCTATTCTCTCTTTTGATCCTGTCCCTCCTCAGAAGTATTTAGTTCTGATTACACCCTCCCCCAATCTACTCTCCCCTTTATCATCCCTCCACTCTCTTATCCCCTTCCCCTCCTATTTTCCTGTAGGGTAAGATAGATTTCCATACCCAATTAAGTGTGTATGGTATTCCCTCTTTAAGCCAAATCCAATGAGAATAAGATTCACTCTCTCTTTCTCTCTTCCTCTCACCTTCCCCCCACTTCCCCTCCACTGTAAAAGTCTTTTGTCTGTTTTATGTGAGATGATTTACCCCATTCTACCTCTCCCTTTCTTCTTCCAATATAATCCTCTCTTACCCCTTAATTTTATTTTCCAGGTATCACTCCTTCATCTTCAACTCACGCTGTGCCATCTATCTATCTATCTATCTATCTATCTATCTATCTATCTATCTATCTATCTATCTATC
>NW_020954559.1:11547723-11589707 GCF_900497805.2 Vombatus ursinus
ATCTATCTATCTATCTATCTATCTATCTATCTATCTATCTATCTATCCATCTATAATTTTTTCCTTCTGACTATCCTAATACTGACAAAGGTCTCATGAGTTACAAATATCATCTTTCCATGTAGGAATATAAATAGTTCAACCTTAGTAAGTCCCTTATGATTTTTCTTTATGCTTCTCTTGAGTTTTGTATTTGAAAGTCAAATTTTCTATTCAGCTCTGGTCTTTTCATCAAGAATGTTTGAAAGTTCTCTATTTACTGAATGTCCATTTTTTCCCCCTGAAGGATTATACTCAGTTTTGGTGGGTAGGTGATTCTTGACTGTAATCCTATCTCCTTTGACCTCTGGAATATTACATGCCAAGCCCTGCAGTCCCTTAATGTTGAAGCTGCTAAATCTTGGGTGATCCTGATTGTGTTTCTACAATACTTGAATTGTTTCTTTCTGGCTGCTTGCAATATTTTCTCCTTGACCTGGGAACTCTGGAATTTGGCTACAGTATTCCTAGGAGTTTTCCTTTGGGGATTTCTTTCAGGAGGTGATCAGTGGATTCTTTCCATTTCTATTTTACCCTCTGGTTCAAGAATATCAGGGCAGTTTTCCTTGATAATTTCTTGAAAGATGTTGCATAGGCTCTTTTTTTGATCATGGCTTTCAGATAGTCTAATCATTTAAAAATTATTTTTCCTGGATCTATTCTCCAGGTCAGTTGTTTTTCATTGAGATATTTCACATTATCTCTTATTTTTTCATTCTTTTGGTTTTGTTTTACAATGTTTTGACTTCTCATAAAGTCACTAGCTTCCATTTGCCCCATTCTAATTTTTAAGGAAGTATTTTCCTCAGTAAGCTTTTGGACTTCCTTTTCTATCTGGCCAACTCTGCTTTTTAAAGCATTCTTCTCCTCATTGGCTTTTTGGACCTCTTTTGCCATTTGGATTAGGCTATTTTTTAAGGTGTTATTTTCTTCAGTATTTTTTTGGGTCTCCTTAGCAAGCTTTGACTAGTTTTTCATGATTTCCTTGAATCACTCTCATTTCTCTTCCCAATTTTTCCTCTACTTCTCTTACTTGCTTCTCAAAATCCTTTTTGAGCTCTTCCATGGCCTGGGACCAATTCATATTTTTCTTGGTGGCTTTGGATGTAGGAGCTTTGACTTTGTTGTCTTCTTCTGGTTGTATGTTTTGATCTTCTTTGTCACCAAATAAAAATTCTATCATCTGACTTTTTTGCACAGTTTGCTCATGATCCCAGTCAATTACTTGAGTTATAAACTCTTTGTTAATGTAGGGGTCTGCTTCCAGTGTGGAGAATGCATTGTCCCAAGCTTCATGGGTTTTGTGCAACTGTTTTCAGAGATACTTCTAGGGACCTGTAAATTTTCAGTTCATCCAAGGTGGTATGATCAAAGGTGAGGTGTTTACTTCTTTTCTGGTCTGGTCTATGAGTGACCACAAGCACTGTTTCTGTCTTGGAACTGTGAGGGGGATTTCCTCTCCACTACCACTACAAGCTCCACCATGCCAGCACTCCTCCTTGCCCCAGGACAGTCACCCAGAACTGTGACGGAGATCTAAGCACAGGCAAAGCAAGAGAATCCTGCCTTAGCATCTGCAAAGAGATCCCTGAAATTGCCCTCTGGTCAGCTACTTGATTCCCCCTCAGACTGTGGGCCTAGAGCTCTGGAAGCAGCTGCCACTTTGGGGCTGTGCTGGGACTGGGGCTGGGACCAAGCTTTTCTCTCACAGTGATCACAGACTTTTCCTACTGGCCTTCTCAGTTGTCTTTGGTGTTTGAGGGTTGATAAGTCCAGAAACTGTCACAGTTACCTATGATTCAGTTCTCAGAGGCCTGCTCTAGGTTCACTGAGGCCTGGTTTTTGTTTGGGCACCCACGCTGAACTGCATTCCTCTCCCAGCTTGGCACAATAGACCTTTCCAATCAACCATTTAGGTTGCCTTGGGCTGGAAATTTGTTTCACTCTGTCTTTTTGTGGATTCTGCTGCTCTAGAATTTGTTTAGAGCCATTTTTTACAGGTATTTGGAGGGCTTTGGGGGAGAGCTCAAACAAGAAATTACTTTCACTCTGCTATCTTGGCTCCATCCCCAAAGTCAGACTTGTGACTTTTTATTGGTATTTTGCTTCAAGATACACTGGTGAAGTAGAACATTAACAAAGCATAGATTCTATTTCCTTTCTATTCTTTTACCTTGTGAGTTACTCATAAAAAGAGTTGGACAGAGCTTTAGATATTCAACATTCTACTCAAAGTTTCAAACTCTTCAACAGCATATCTGAAAGATGATTACACAGCCTCTGCTTGAACATTTCTTCTTTCTAAGGAGCTTATTACTTTACAAGGCTTTCTGTTCTATTTAGATGGTTCTTATTAGGTATTTCTCTCTTTTCAATTAATCTAAATCAACTTCTTCCTAACTTGTATCTGTTTATCCACAATACTCTCTTCTGTAGTGAGATAGAATCAGTTGCTCCCTCTTTCTAAGAGCAATGTTCAAATATGCAGAAGACAATATTCCTGTTCCTTTTCTTCTCTAAGCTAAACATCTTTTATTTTTATTGTTCCTAGTAAGACATGAGTTTAGGCACCTTTGGTAGATTGGATATTAAGTTAACCTATGGCATGTTTAGGTGACTAACATGGAACAGCTAGATAAGACAATAAGGAACTTCTGAAGAGATAACGTAAGGCATGAGTGGAGGCCACTGGGGAAACATACATTCAATAGAGAGACCTCCACAAGAATACTTAAGTGCCGTGCTACCTGCTCCTTATGGGATTATCAGACCTGACAGGAATTCTTGATCCATGCAAGCCACCTCCATCTGTGTTACCAAGTGTGTTTTGACAATAAATCAGGAAAACCAAGGGAAAATGTGCTCACTATGTATCTTTGTGTTGTTGTTGTTTAGTCAGTCATATCTGACTTTTCCTGACCCCATTTGGGGTTTTCATGGCAAAGATACTAGAGAAGTTTGCTATTTCCTTCTCATTTTACAGATGAGGAAACTAAGGCAAACAGGGTTAACTGACTTGTCCAGGGTCACACAGCTATATAGACCTCTCCCTTCAGGGTGACTTTACTTCAGCACAATATATCCAGTTAACTCTATTTTCATCCAGCCCACATTTCTGTAACACAGTCGACATTTTTTTCTCTCTAGTGCCTAGAAAGAATAATTTTTCTTCTCCTTTCTTCTTCAAATCTATATTAATAAAGTCTCTCAGTGAACATTTTCAAATGCCATTTATGGCCAGCTTTTTTCCTTGGTCACTGTCTTATGTAATTTCTGCAACTCACAATGCAATTCAAGGCACTCCTAACATATAAATTGCTGCCTGCAGAAGTAAAGCTATGTAAAATCCAAGCCTCTGTGTGAAGTTGGATCCATTTATTGATGATGTATACTGAAATTGCCAATTCAACTCTGACTCTAGGAAGAATTAAATTAGCTTAACTTAAATCAAATCAAATCAAATTAATTATTGTAGCCCTTTCTATTTGCATATTGAGAATTAATACTTTCCTTTGAAGTATATCATAACCATTTTTGACATCTTAGCTGTTCCACCATTTTGCCCCCTTTGTAACTTTTGTTGGAAGCCTTATTGTGTAGGCTTCCTTCTTCCAGCCCCCTATTCACCTCTCAGATCCCCAGTATAATAGTATATGCTTCAAGATCTTCTTTGAATAATTGGGAGAAACTTCCCAGTAAGTACTGCTCATGCAGATAGTAATCATCTGTGTCAAGTCTGCTAAAGAAATTGAGTTCTTGCCAAGGTCAATTTACCTTAAAGGACCTTTCATGAGTTCAGAAAGATTATAATGGAATATTGTAAGAAATGATAATTTTGGAGAATAAAGAAAAGAATGGGAAGACTTATAAAAACTGATGCAAAGTAAAGCAAGAGATAAACTCTGAATGCAAATTGAAGTATAATTTTCTCATTTTTTGCTTTCTTTTCAATATGACTAATATGGAAATGTTTTGTATTATTTTATATGTATAATTGATATCATTTTGCTTGCCTTCACAGTGGGTAGGGGAGAAGTAGGAAGGAGGGAGAAAATTTGGAATGCAATATCTAAAAAGAAAAAAACTAAAAGATAAATTTAAAAAATTTTTAAAAAGAAAAAAGTGAAGCAAGGACCAACATACATACATACATACATACATACATACACATATGTGTGTTTATGTATATATGTATAGACATATATACATACAATGAATGCACAATATAAATGTAAAGGACAAAAAAAAATAAAACTATTAATTATAATGGACAAACCTGACTCAGAAGAACAGACATTTGAATGTAACTTCCTAACAGAGGCATGGAGGACTGTGAATGTAGAATATTGAATATAATATGATATTTAAATGAAGAATTAGTTATTATGCTAATTTTTTTCTTTTTCTCTTTTATTCTTCATTAAAAGAGATGATTTGTAGGTTGGGGGAGAAGAAGGGATATATTGGGAACTGTGGTCCATAAGAAGACAAAAACAAATAGCAGTTAACATTATTTCCCAAGGAAAGAATTACCACCTTTCCAAACACTGAACTTAACCTCCCGAACCTAGGACAATGCCAAGGTGAGGTGTACCACTGTGTTCATTCTGTTGGTTCAGTCATGTCTGACTCTTTGTCAACCCCATTTGGAATTTTCTTGGCAATGATACTGGAACAATTTGCCATTTCCTTCTACAACTCATTTTACAGATGAAGAAACAGATGAGGGTTAAATGATTTGCTCAGAGTCGTATAGTTAGTAGGCATCTGAGGTAGGATTTGAGTTCCAGAAGATGAGCCTTCCTGACTCTAGGCCTGGCATTCTATCCACTCTGCCACCTAGCTGTCCCAAGACCACTGAACTAGATGATACCAAAGATTCAGAACTATTATTCCTTACCAAGAGTTTATATTCTTAAACCAGCAGTATTGATATGAATATTAACAGGGTGTCTTTAACATAGAAAAATCAAATCAATTCATGTATAACTGCATTCTGTACATGAAATCATAGTTGGACAAATTGATACAAGGCAGATAGTTACAACAAGGATAAAATAGTGACCTATGGAGTTCACATTTCTGTAATAAAATCTTGGAATGTTTTAGTGTTTTAGTGTACTAAGGTAATAAAAATACAATAATATTGCTGACAGCGACAACAGGGAGCTAATCTAAATTAATCAAGTATTTATTGAGCTCCTTTGGCATATTCCTGATATATAACAAGTCAGTTGAAATGGCATTGCAAAAATGGTCAATTGCTATTGACCAGGATTCCCTTCTCTATTGTGCCTGGTAACTGTTCTATTTTGGTTTACTCTCTTCTTCAGGGTCCAGACTTTCCAATCACTGCAAGCTACTTGTGATTTTTCATTCAGATTTAAGAATATATTCTTTGTCACCTACTTTTAGAGTCTCTTCCTCAACAAATGGTATTTTTGCTAAGAATTCAAAAACTATATTCAGTGTCAGCTATGTATATAGTAATAGTCATAGCTGACATGTACATAGCTTTAAAGTTTGCAAACCATACACACACATTATATATACAAACACACACACATACATATATATACATACATACATACATATATATAAATCACATTTCATCCTGACTTAGAATGTTTGACCTTGAACAGATGAAACTGGATTGAGCTGCATTCCCTTTTTAAACTTAGTTTTCTGTCTGTTAAATGCCAGGTTTTTATGCCACACGTGGTGTTCCATTGATCTTTCTTATTATTTTTAATTCTGTGGTTTTTAAGAATAGATGTTTCCTCAAGGAAATGTCCAAAAGTTATAAACCTTATAGAGCATATTTCAATGCTAGGGATATTGCAGTGGTTATTGGTACAGAAATTAAGCATTTTAGAGATCGTTCAAATTAATTAAATAGAACTCCTAGTACTTACATGCAAAAGAAAATACAGTTGAAATAAAAAACACTGCCAAGAATGTACAAACTATTGCTGTGAAATGGTAGCAAATATAGAAAACAAATAAAGACCTTCAGGGAGACCTGGCCATTAGAGGAGTTTGCAATTGATTCATATACAGAGTTGCATGGCTTTCTTCTTTTTCTTTTTTAAATATATTTTTATTTATTTTGTTATATAGTTCCCAGTTACATGTAAAAATTTTTTTAATAATCAATTTGAAAAAATTTTTGAATTGCAAATCCTGTGTGCCCCTCCCCTCCCCCATACTCCTCTTCGTTCCTTGAGAAGGCAAGCAATTTGATATGGATTATACATGTGAAGTCAGTTGCATAGATTTCTTGAAGTTGGATAATAATGAAAAGACTAGTGAAAAAGCTGCTAAATGCTATGAATAGAAAAAAAAGTTTGTCATGTGTAAGATAATGTAAAGATCAGAGTACTGACATTTGGGAGAAAGGCAATTTTTTATTAATGGAACTCACTTTTTTTTTTGTTCAAAACTATATCATAGTTATTGTCAGAAAAAATCCAGATCAGTATGTGAAATCTGAGCATCTTCATCAGATTATAAAACAAATACCCCCAAAACTGCTTTGTGATTTTTATTTCCAGTAAGCCTGGAAATCTTGTTCCCATTGAGAGAATGATGAACCTTGATAAATATATTGATAGACTGAGAAGTGGAATTCTTCTAGAAGTACAGAAACTGCCAAATGAGAATAGAATACTGCAAGCCAAACTCGAACCATGCCCTATATCATAAAAATTAAAAAATTTATCTAACAGATAATGATAGATATTTTTAATGGCCTACCCTATTTTACCATATAGTTGTCACCTCCATGTAATTGTCGCACCCTGTTTTTTCAGTCCAAAAATTGGTTTATAACTTTTCATTGCATAATCATTACATTGTATAATTCTGTTCATCATGCTGCTTAAAAGGTAAACAGAGCTGCAACGTATTCACCAGTGGCATAAGGATACACATTTATCTCTTGCCCAGTGCAAGCTGTCAGCCTAGAATTGTCAGCGCACACACATTGTCAGTATATTTCTGAAAGTCAACTTGTGTGGTATGTTTGAGTAAGTCACATGATATGGTAAGATTTGCATCTTCCTGAGCTAGCTAAACTGTACAGTTCATCTGCCAGTGATACTTTTGGTAATAAATGATTTTTTAAGTGATACCAGCACAATTGTAAGCTTCACATAATGGTCACATCCCACTTTTTTGCAAAAAAATTTGGCATAAAATCTATGATGACTACGCAGTAAAATACAGTAATTTAAACACCATTAAAAAAATATGGACTATAATCAAGCCTAAGCTCAGATAAATTAACTCTTTGTCCACCCCTAATATCCAAAGTGCTAATATCCCATTTCACGATGAATTAAAGATGTATCAAAATCTTGTGAACTCAATACTAAAATCTTCTAAAATAAGTGATTGCAGCAAAAGGATGTATTACATATTTACTTGACACATTAAGTTTTTTAATGGCATAGAATTTATAAGGTTTATCTTATGTCAATAAATGTAATTATTTTACATCATCCCTAATAATTTTCTGTGTCTGAGGTAGGATTAGTAATCTTGACTTCATATCCAGTATTTTGTTCACTACACCATCATATCATACCATCATAGCACAGTGAATACATTACTGGACTTGGAGGCTGGAAGAACTAGCTCTGAATCCTGCCTTTAGTACTAATTATGTGATTATGGACAAGCTATTATTTCCTTTCTGAGCTTTGTTTTCCTCATCTGTAAAATAAGGATAGTGATAACTATAGCACACTTTTTGCAGGTTTCTTGTAAGGTCAGAACAGTGACAATAATAGCTTATATTTATAGAGTATGAGATGTAGCATGGCATAGTGTGTAGAGAGCCAGCCTCTAAGTCAGAAAGGCCTGGGCTTAAGGCCCTCCTGTGACACATATTGGCTTGGTGATTCTAGTGAGTCAATTGACCTCCAGGTACACAAGACCATAGATTGCAGAATAAGTGCTATTTGGGGTTAGTAGAGGGATTTTCTGCCCTGAGAGTTAGTTACATACGCCAAAATATCAATCAACAAGCATTTATTAAGTATTTAGTATGTACCAGGGGCTCAGCTAAGCTCTGGGAATACAAAGACAAATCAAAAATAGATCCTGTCTTTAAGAACATGCATTCTTATATGGGAAAGGCCATGTGCATACATAGATGTGTAAATGATGTAACCATAGGTATGTTAAAAAAAATTGTATGAATCTTTAAGGTTCATAAATACTAACTACTACTAAAGTTCATTATTACTAACAATCAGTCAGTCAGTCAATGAGCATGTTGTATTGTGTTTTATATACATGTGTGTGTGTGTGTGTGTGTGTGTATGTGTCTGTATTACATTCCAGGCAGTGTGATAAGTTCTAGGGATACAAAGAAAGGCAAAAACATGGTTTCTGTCATCCAGGAATTTGTTGTTGTTGTTTGCCCTTCATTCTTGATGAGGGTCAATGACATTAGGAGGGTGATATCTTGACTCATAAGTAAATTGGATTAAGTGAGGCAAGGCTGAGCAAAGTCATCAGTCTCACTCTCTCCTCCAGGGTCATTGGAGTCCAGTGGCAAGACCTAGGTCAAGATGACTGGCGATGGCCCCCTCAAGAAATTTAAATTCTAGTGGAAGAGACATGTAAACCATGTACATTGCTGTTGTTGCTGATTCGTTTCAGTCACGTCCAACTCTTCATGACCCTATTAGGGATTTTTTGGTAAAGATACTAGAGTGGTTTGCCATTTTCTTCTCTAGCTCATTTGCACAATAGGAAACCAAAGCAAACAAGGTTAAGTGACTTTCCCAGGGTCACACAGTGGTAAA
This sequence comes from Vombatus ursinus, assembly GCF_900497805.2. Taxonomy (NCBI): domain Eukaryota; kingdom Metazoa; phylum Chordata; class Mammalia; order Diprotodontia; family Vombatidae; genus Vombatus; species Vombatus ursinus. The sequence continues at coordinate 11,556,579 of NW_020954559.1, forward strand.
TGTCTGAGGCCGGATTTGAACTCAGGTCTTCCTGACTCCCAGCACTTTATCCACTGTGTCACCTAGCTGCCCCCAACTATGTACATATAAGATGTATATTATATAAATAGGAGGTAATCTCAGAGGGAACTCACTAACAGTGGTGGATGGGAGGGGAGGCCTTTTGCAGAGGGTGGCAGTTGAGTTGAGTTTTGAAGAAAGCCAGAAGGTAGAGAAGAGGAGGGAGAGCATTTTAGACATGGGGGACAGCAAATGAAAAGGTGCTGTGTGTAGCGTTGAGTACAAGGGACAGCAAGAAGGTCAGTGTCACTGCATGGTAGAGTATATGAAGGGAGTAAACTGTCAGAAGACTAGAAAAGTAAGAAAAGACCAGATGGTAAAGAGCTTTAGAAGCCAAAAGAAGATTTTATATTTGATTCTGGAGCCTAATAAGGAGACTTTGGGGATTGCTGAGTAGAAGGGTGGTCTGACCAGGATTGTACTTCAAAAAGATGACTTCGGAAGCTAAGTGGAGGATGGAGTGAAGTGGGGATAGACAGCTGGACCAACCAGAAGACTATGAAAATCATCTAGCCTTGAGGTGATGAGGGCCTGCACCAGGATGGCAGCGGTGTTGGTACATGAGTTATATACGAGATGTTGTAGAGGTAAAAATGACAAGACTTGGCTACAGATGTGGGTTGAATGGAATGAGGAGCTGAGGATGACATTGAGATGGCAAGCCTGAGTGATTGACTAAATAGTGGTACTCTCAAGAGTAATAGAGGAGTTTGGAAGAGGGGGAGGTTTTGGAAGAAGGATAATGACAACTGCTTTAATGTATTGAGTTCAGATTGTGAGTTTATGGCTTCCAGTTTGAGATGTCCAAGAGGCACTTGGTGAGGTAAGACTAGAAGTCATGAGAGAGCTTAGGGATAGATAAATAGATCTGAGAATCATGTACATAAAGATGATAATTTAACCCATGGAAGCTGATGAAATCATCGAGTGAGATAATATAGAGTGAGAGGAAGACACAGGATAGAGCCTTGTGGGACAGTTAACCAGCATGACGTGGGTGAAGATCCATTTAAAGAGAATAAGGAGCAGTCAGATAGAGAGGCAGAGAATGGGGAGAGTGTAGTGTTATGAAAAACTAGAGAGAAGAGAGTATTAAAGAGAAGTGGGTGACCAACAGCGTCAAAGACTGCAGAGAGGTCAAGAAGAATGAGGACTGAGAAAAAGTCATGAAATTTGGTAATTAAGAGATTGTTATCAAGTTTAGAGAGTGCAGTTTTGGTTGAATGATGAGATTGGAAGCCAGACAGTGGACTTAAGAAGAGAGTGAGAAAAAAAGAATTGGAAACACTTACACATAACCTTCTCAAGGAGTTTAGACACAAAAAAAGATTAGAAATAATGGGATAATAGCTAGTGGGGATTGATGGATGGATCAAGTGAGGGTTTTTTGAGGATAAGTGAGACATGGGTACATTTGAAGGTAGTAGTAGGACAGCAACCAATAGGTTGAAGATAAGTAAGAGACTGAAAGTGATCAAGGGGCAATCCATTGGAGAAGACAGGGTGAAATGGCATCATTTGTGCCTGTAAAGGGTTTTGCGTTGGCAAGGAGCAGGGCCACCTCATTATGTGATACAAGGGTGAAGGAGGAGATGGTGGCAGAAAGCAATTGTGAGAAGTGAGTTGAGGAAGAGGAGAGAAGAGGAAACTCTTGGCAAATGTCCTCAATTTTTTCAGTGATATATATAAGGCAAGGTTCTATACTAAGAGGATGGGGGTGGCAGGTGAGGGAACACTGGGAGATTAGGGGAAGAATGAAAAAAATTTGGAAAACATATGGTGGTGACAGTCAATTATGGAGGTATAAAAGTATTGCCTTGCCGCAGTGAGGGCCTAGTTGAGATTTTTGTTATTGTCGAGTTGTTTCAGTCACATTTGACTCTTTATGAACTCATTTGGGGTTTTCTTGACAAAGACCCTGGAGTGGTTTGTCATTTCCTTCTCCAGCTCATTTTACAGGTGAGGAAACTGAGGTAAACAAGATTAAGTGACTTGCCCCAGGGTCACACAGCTAGTAAATATCTGAGGCCAGATTTAAACTCTTGATTCCTTTCTTCCTTCCTAGGAATGGTATCTTGGAAATCTCTTAGCCTAATGTTCTCATTTTAAATGTAGGGAAACTGAGGCTCCTTTTGAGGAACCATTTTATCCAGAATCACACAGTAAATTAGTAACAGAGCTAGAACTAGAACCCAGGTTACCTCAACCCATTTTTACTGAAGAACGAAAAGCTTTTGCACCTCTGTTTTAAGCTCAACATGGCAAGAATATATCTTATATTATCATGAGTATTTATACCTTTATATTTTAATGGTTTATTTTTCTGCAAGCCACAGCTCTAGCAATTTCTGTCTCTATCAAGAGGGAGTCAGTATAAGAAAATGAATGAAACTTGGAGAACAATAATGGGCTACATGAGTTAAATAACATTGTTATAGAATGGGGAGTGTGGTAGAACTTACCTTCTGTATTTAGAGTTGTCTTCCTTTATATCTTTCTCACCAATATATTACTTGTGAGTGTTTATCTCTTATGTGTTTAATTGTTTATACCATTTTAAATAGTCTACTCTGATGTAAAAAGTTAGTATCTGTGTTCTGTTATTCTTGTTGGAGAGACAGCCTTATTGCTTTCTGCTAGAAGTCACTACAATTATAGCCAAGAAGAAACTAAGAGGCTTCTGAAGGAATTAGTTTATAGATTCCAGCCTGTTTAAGTGATGGAAATGCGAAGTCTCTGAAGTTTACTCAATGAACCTGCTCTGGCCTTTAGAATATTCAATGAACGCTCAGTCAGTTACAAGTCGTTCTTGTCAACAGATGAGACAAAAGCAGTGCTACACAGAACGAACTACTCAGCCTCCTTCCTGTAGGCTAGTCAGGGGCAGAAGACAGAAAGAGGTTTTACACACACACACACACACACACACACACACACACACACACACACTCACCTACCCACCCATATATATTATATATATATACATATACATATAATATATATATATACATACACACATATGTATATATATTTATACAAATACATGTGCGCATGTGTGTACTGAGCTTTGTTGTTCAACAAAGTTTGAGGAATTTGTTCTTAAGGAGCTGGTATACTCTTCAGTTAACACTACAGTTTGGTCAGTGTCTATCAGGACAGAATGTCTTACTTCAAATAAGTAAGTAAGTCTTAAAGTACTTAATTGTACACTGAATAGATCATATCTGGAACATGGTGACAAATTTTCGATGCCATATTTAAGAGGGCTGTTGGAAAGCTGGAGCATATACAGAGAAGGGTCACCAGTACAGGAAGGGGCTTAAAATCTTAGGATCGTAGATTTAGAAAAAAACCTTAGAAATCATAAAATCTATCCTCTTTATTTTACAAGAGGAAATTGAGGCCTACGGAGGTCAAGTTATTTGTTCATGATCACATATCTAGTAAGTGTCTGACAGAGAATTCAAACCCAGGTTTTCCTGACTCTAAGGCCAGGGTTTTGCCATGATGCCATGTTGCCTCTCAGATCATGTTATATGAGTGCTGAATGAAGATTTGGGGGTGTTTAGATTGGAAATAAGGCAACTCGGCTGGGGTCCCCGATCACTTTACTGTGATCCAGTGATTCTAAGATCCAGTGATATTGACCTCCTTTTTGATTATTGAATAAGATCAATGAACCAAGACTCCAACTTTCCACTCTGAGAATTATCACTGGCTGCCCCACCCCCTCCCCATATGCCAGAATCCTCTCCTTCTTCATCTCTGCCTCCTGGCTTTCCTGACTTTCTTCAAGTCCCAGCTAAAATCTCACCTTTTCTATCAGAAGTCTTTCCCAACCCCCCTTAATTTTAGTGCCTTCCCTCTATTGATTACTTCCAAATTATCCTGTATATAGCTTATTCATATAGAGTTGTTTACATGTTGTCTCCTCTATTAGACAACAAGTAGAACTTTTTTTGGGGGGAACATTTCTTTATATTTCTAGTGCTTAGCACAGTGCCTGGCTCGTAGTAGACATTTAATAAATGTTTATTAACTGACTTTTAAGTTGTTGTTGTTGTTTGTCCTTTTTTCATTTTTTTGTGAGGCAACCAGGGTTAAGTGATTTGCCCAGGGCCACACAATTAGTAAATGTCAAGTGTCTGAGGCTGAATTTGATCTCAGGTCCTCCTGACTCCAGGGCTGGTGCTTTATCCACTTCCCCACCTAGCTGTCCCTGTCCTTCATGTTCAGAAAAAGACTAATGACAACACAGGGGCTGTCTTGACTTGCTCATGAGTTGGATTTAAGTGAGGCACAAAGTTGTCAGCATTACTCTATTCTTGAGTCATTGAAGTACAATGGCAAGACAAAAGTCAAGACAACTGGTGATGACTCAGGATGCAGTGGATGACCTTGGTGTCTCTGATGCCTGACCAAGCTCTAAGCATTCCACAGTGCTTGCGTCAGCCTCCTTCATGGCCGTTGAAACAAATTGTTTTAACCCACCCATTCTACCAGGGGAAGCCTTCATATGCTTGGAGTAGACATCCCCCTAACTCATGGGCAAACCTCAATCTGGTTTAATCTGTCTGCCAAGAGGGTTTGTGGGGGTGTGGCCAATGAGCATACTACAGTTTCTTGGTGCCACAGGTGAGAGATGGGGTATATGGGATGTTCTGGAGGGAACTAGCACTTCTGCTGTTAGGGCTTCCTGAGCCCTTTTCAGGGATGCTCATTCACCTTTGGTGTCCACCTTTAACTCTCATGACCTTTAAATATTTTAAAGGCCATCATAGATCACAGAATCATAGGTTTAGAGCTAGAAGGTACTTTAGTTCAACTCTCTCATTCTACAAATGAGGAAATTGAGCCCACAGAGTTGAAATGACTTGTCCATGGTCGCATAAATAACAAGAGGCAGAGCTGAGATATGAACTCCAGATCTGAATCCAAATCAGTTACTCTTTCTATTGTACCATGGTGCTTTCCCTTTTCATAGGTGACTTTTCATCAAACAAAATGGTGTTTTTGTGCTTTTATTTATACTGGCTGTCTCCCATGCCTGGAATGCTCCTCTTTGTCTTGGTGTTCATAATTTCTTTCAAGAGTCAGCTAAACTATCACTTTCTATGTGAAACTTTTCCTGATCCCACCAGCTCCTAATGGCCTCCCTCCCAAAATGATATATACTTGTTTATATACAGAGATTGATTTTGTTTTTGTTCTGTAAACCTAGAACCTAATTTCAATGCCTGGCATACAATAGGAGCTTAATAAATGCTTGCCGATTAACTATTTTAAGTTGGAAAAAGAATTAAGCTAATTCATCTCAGGCCCTGAAGATAGATCTAGAACAGATGGGAAGAAGTTATAAGCAGGAAATTTTGGCCAAAAATAAGGAAGAACTTCCTAACAACTAGAGCTATCCAAAAATGAGATGGGCTGACCCATATCATATTGGTGTTCTTCAAGTGGAAAATGAATGACCAATGTTGGGTACATTCAGTTAGGGTGGAGTTGGAGGAAATGACCTCTGTGTGCTCTTCATACTCTAATATTTGTTGTAGAAACTGTATGCTGGAGCCAGCTTGAATTGACTCTTAAGAGCCAATTGTTAAATTTTCAGTGTGGACATTTACAATTCAAAAATCAGCAAACACTATAAATCAGGGTATCATTTGTTGTGTTCATTGTCTAGACTTACAAAACTAGTGGAGAAAATAGAACACTGTCGATTAAACTTAAAAGTATACCATGTGTACATATTTTCCCCTTGAGCAGCCAATTATTAAACATTTGCTAGCACACCCTTGTATATAGGTATAGACACTGCTCAAGCAATCACTGTACTACTGGAGATTATTTATTTTTGTATAGTAATTTTTACAGAAAAAGCAAAGGATCCTCACTTAGCATCTATAATTTGGGCACTGTTGAAAGCTTTGTTGTTGTTGTTCAGTCATTCAGTTATGCCCAACTTTTTGTGACCCTGTGGACCACACTGTCAATAAGGTTTTCTTGGCAAATATACTTGAATGGTTTGCCATTTCCTTTCCTAGTAGATTAAGGTAAACAGAGGTTAAGTGACTTGCCCAGGGTCATACAGCCATGAAGTGTCTGAGGTTGAATTCGAATTTAGATCTTTCTGACTCCAGGCTTAGCTCTCTATCCACTGTGCTACCTAGCTGCCTATTGTTGAAAGTTACTAACTCACAAATACGCCCTACCTCACTGTAGGACTATGAGATAATAGGCATTAACTATGAACTTACCCCTCCTTTTTTTCTGAATGGAAATGCCTGGAAAAGTAGAGTTGGTGCTTTATCCACTTCACCACCTAGCTGTCCCTGTCCTTCATGTTCAAAAAAAAGACTAATGACAACACAGGGGCTGTCTTGACTTTCTCATGAGTTGGATTTAAGTGGGGCACAAAGTTGTCACCATTACTCTATTCCTGAGTCATTGAAGTACAATGGCAAGACAAAAGTCAAGACAACTGGTGATGACTCAGGATGCAGTGGATGACCTTGGTGTCTCTGATGCCTGGATAAAGCACCATTCTTAAACATGAATGAGATCCTTAACTTTTTGTTTGTTTATACATGAAGGCACTTAAGCTGCTGTCAGTAAGAAACCTCAAATGTGACACATCATTTTGTAATAGCCATTTCAACCCAAAGCCCCAACATTCCCTGTAACAAGACTATAATCCTATGAATTATCATTACTGAGCAATGGTAGTCTGATTCAGGCTTTTCTTGTTGTCCTACTTAGCATAGGGATGAACATGCTGATTTTCAATACTATTCGGATTGAAAAATCTTGTTTGAGTTGCTTAAGTCCCATCATTCCATGCTATGTCTTCTCTTAATTTTATATTAGGGATAGGGACTGGACCTGGGATTTCATCTGAATCACAACTTCCAGGTAAGGGAAATCCCTCTTTCCAGTACAGGTCAATACCTTGTTGGCAATCTGTACTCTTAGAATATTGCCTAGGGCACCAAGAGGTTAAGTGACTTACCCAGGGCCATGCAGCCAGTATATGTCAGAGGAAGGACCAGAAGTTATCTATCCACTATTGTTGGATCTATCTACCTCTACTCCATCACTGCCCCTCAATGTTAACCCTCTTATGAAAAGGATTTTGCCTCCCTAGGTTTGTGTTTTATACCTCTCCCAGACTGTCACTTCATCTGTAAAAGGAACTGTCAAGCCACTCCAGTATTTTTGCCAAGAAAACCTCAAATAGGGTTGTGAAGAGATGGACATGACTAAAACTACTTAACATCAATAACAATGACAACAAATGTTTGTTGTCTGACTGTAAGATCTTTGAGGACAGGGACTATCTTACCTTAACTTAAGTTAATTGATAACCCCTTAGGGATGTTGTGGATTCGGATCTAGAACACCACAATAAAGCAAATATCACTATAAATTGAGTCATATGAATTTTTGGTTTCCCAGTGCATATAAAAGTTATGTTCACTCTATACTGTATTCTATTAAGTGCACAGTAATATTATATCTAAAAGAACTTGCAATGTACATGCCTTAATTAAAAAAAAAACTTTATTGCTAAAAAATGTTAACTATCACCTATGCCATCAGCACGTTATAATCTTTCTGCTGGTGGGGCTTCTGGCCTCGATGTTGATGGCTGCTGAGTGATCACTGTGAGGGATTGTCTGATGTTGGCTGTGCCACGTGGGGGTGGGACGGCAAGGAGGAGGGGCTAGGAAGGTATAGGGGGGTAGGGATCAGAGCTCTTGGTCGGGCTCCTGTTTTCTTGCTCCTGCTCGCTTGCTCCTGCTCTCTTGCTTTCCTGCTTGGTTTGCTGTCATGGTTTCCGAGTAAAGTTCTAGTGTTTGTACCTCCTGATCGGCTCGTCTCTAAGTTTATCCAGGTGGGCTCCGAAGACTGGTATGTGTGACCCTGGCAACCTGTTGAGAGTGCACGGCGCGGCAGGCACAATCACGGTGGTGGTTGATGAAGGTTGGAGTAGCTGTGGCCAAGACAATAAAGTTTGCCCGATCAATCGACTCTTCCTTTCACTTGAACACTTAGAGGCCAATATAGGGTTATCAATTGACTTAATTTCAATATTGTTGTGTCTCAGGGAATAGAGAGACTGAGGAGAGGGAGAAAGATGGAAATAGCTGGTGGGTGGAGTAGTCAGGGCATGCACATTTATCAATTAAGTTCACCATCTTGCATGGGTAGTGCCTCAAAACAATAACAATAGTAACATCAAAGATGTTACTGATCACAGATCACCGTAACACATATAATAATAATGACAAAAGTTTGCAATATTGCAAGAATTACCAAAATGTGACAGAAGGTGTGGAGCACACACTGTTGGAAAAAGGGCCCTGATAGATTTGCTGAAGCATGATTGCCATAAACCTTCAATTTGTAATAAATGAATGAATGAATGAATGAATGAATGCAATATCTGCAAAGCACAATAAGTGAAGCACAACAAAATGAGGTATACCTGTAGAGTTTTATAGTTAATTAACAAGGCACTTTCCTTACAGTTCTGTAAAGTAGGTATTACAAGTATTATTACACCCATTTTGTAGATGAGGATTTGGTACACAAAATGTCAGCAAACATTAATTAATTAGCTGCTATACATAAGGCCCTATACTTAGGTGCAGGGGATACAGAGAAGAAAAGAAAACCATTGCTATCTTCAAGGAACTTACAATTCTTCTGGGTTGATTAGGAGCATATACATCTAGTCAGAGGTAGAGTTGAATACAGATTTTTTTGAGTTCAAAACTAATGTGTGTTCCTTTCCTCCACAATGCCTCTCTGTTTAATGAGTATAAAGACCTTGAATAGTTTGAATTTACTTCTAGTTTTCTAAAATCTTAGAGAGTCATCCTCAGCTACCCATGCTCTCTTATATTGAATCAATGGCCAAATCTTGTCAAAATTACCTCCACAACATATCTAGCGCCAATCCTACTCTCTTTATTCACAAAAAAATCATCTCTCATTTGGACTATTGCAATAGCTTCCCTATAAGTCTCCCTTCTCTAACCCATCCTCCATACTAGTACAAAAGTAATTTTCCTAAAGCACAGATATGAATGAGCATATCATTCTCTTGCTCAATAAACTCCAGTGGTTCCATATTATTTCTAGGATCAAATACAAACTCCATTGGCATTTAAAGCCCTTTATAACCCATCTACACCCTTCTTTCCAGTCTTATTGTACCTTACCACTACCTCAACCTCCCCCATCCCCAACACTCATACACACACATTCTATGATCTAATCAAACAGGTCTACTTGCTGTTCCTTGTCCTGACTGTAATCTCCACACATAACTAACTTTCTATGTCCCATCTCTATGTCTTTGTATGGGCTGTTTCTGGCATAAATCTTTTCCTCACCTGCCCCTCTTAGAATCTTTGGTTTTGATCAAACCTCAACCAAAAAGCCACCTTCCATATTAAGTCTTGCCTGATTGCCCTTAGGTGCTCATACTTTCCCCCTCAAAAATGACCTTATATTTATTTTTTATGTGGCATTATGCTGTATAAGCAAAGCAGAATTGTGGTAGCTCAAAAGAAATGTGAGATGTGCAGACTTAAAGACATTTCCTTCTCAAGGTGTTATGCAGACTATTTGTGCCTAACCTGTGGTTAGGCCTTTCAAGCTTGTATTGCTGTGATCAGCCACAGTTGGACACACCATACATTAACCCTGACATCATTTTAGTCATTTTAGTCCTCTTCAAGCATGAAGGACAAGACAACAATTTTTATGTATATTTTTTAGCTGCAGATAGAATGTAAGCTCCTTAAGGGCAGGAATAATTAAAAAAATTTTTCTTTGTATATCCAGTGCTTGGCATTGTGCCTACAAACACCATAAGTACTTAATGAATACTTTTTTATTCATTGATTAAGAAAGGAGCTACAATGTATGATTCTGATTCTGATCTGATAGGAATAATTTGTGCTCCAGGTACTTAAGCTTCCATCTTGAATGCCATCAGTCACCGTGACCAAAGCTGGATTGAGCTAAGGTTATACATTAAAGGTTTAAAGTTTTGCTTTACTAGTTAAGCAGATTTCTGAACCAGAAAAACCTGCCATTAAGCTGAAGGGAAAGGGAATGCAAATGAATTGAGAGAGCAAATTACTGAAGGAATATTACAGCAGTTTTGAATTTATTTTATATTATTTTCTACCTCATATTGTTTCAAACAAGGGGTTGATCAATCCCTCTCCTTCTCCCGGTGTCCTCTCCCTGCTCCTCCCAATTTGATTATATGTGGTGAATAAGTTTTTTTTTTAATTCAAGCATTTCCCAGAAATCCTTGCTAATGCATTTTTCTGCTAAATATCTAATTTAACTCTTAAATGTGCATAGGCATACCCTATTACCTACCAAATGCAAACCAAAAAAATTTGTCCCCTCTAAACACCTCAGCTGATACATATGCATATGTACACACATGTATATATATATATGTACACATATATACACATATAACCATACATGTATATAGATTTTTATATGTATGTATATATGTATGTGTGTATATGTATATGTGTATATATGTATATGTGTATGTGTACATATATATATATATACACACACACATATATGTCTATCTATTCTATCTATCCACATAGTTAATTACAGTGTGTTGAGAAGCTCTCTAAACGTTCTCGTGGCTCTCAATGAAAACTAGATAGATAAAGATTGAATCCCTAAAACACATACTTGAGAATTTCTCTTATTTCCTTTGAAATAACCCCGAGGTGATCTCAAGAGAACTTACTTTAGCCCCCTTAGACTTATTTTTATTTACTGAGTCTAAAATGTGTATAATCTATGAGTAAAGTCACCAGATGCCTTCCTATTATTAATGGTGCCAGATTTTTAATTACACTGTTATCTCTCAGCTTAATGGCCCCTAAATAGGACCTTAAATCAGACACTTTTTCTTTATCATGCAGCACAATAAAAATTCTGTGCACATAAATGCGGTTTTGCATACAGAATTTAGTGTGTGAGTGGGGGTGAAATGGCGAGTTCTTTGATCTGATTGAGGAGCACAGAAATTAGCTTATTGACACAGCAAAATTGATGGCACTCTTGACCCAGTATAGTGGTTTCTTTTCCCACACCCACCCCTACAACCTGCTTCAGTGGGTATTACAATCATGTAGTCCATAGACCACTAATTATAAAAAAAGAAAGATTCAGGTGGTCTTTGAGTTTGTTTTTAATGCAGGAGGAAGAAAATATTGAAGATCATAGTTTTTGAGCCAGAACAGCCCTTCGAGGCCATTTAATTTTACCCCTTCTTTTTACAGATGACAAAACAGAGGCACACAGCACTTAAGTGAATAGCCCAAGGTCACATAATTAGAGGAGCTGGGCTGGGTTTGTAAGCAGGATTTTCTGACTCCAAACCCAGCACTCTTTTCATTGTACAATGCTGCCTCCTAGAGGTTGCCACCAACTCATGGTTGCAACTTCCCCAGAAAGAGAGTGATGGATTCAAGTTGACACAGTTTGTTAATAACACAACCAAAGTTTAAACCCTGCTTTTCTGGCTTGAAAAATCCAGTTTTCTTTATAGTACTATTGTGGACTCAATCTGTCTAGAAGATGTTAATTGCATACCCTGGTGATTTTATTGTCAAAAATTCATTAAATACAGGTATCATTTTTAATCTTGCTATTACAATAGCATTTTTTATTTTATTTTAATCTTGCTATTACAATATCTATAATATAATATTACAATATGTATAATATAAAGCTGGGCTTTTAAAATGGATGTGATTAAAAGTACCTGCCTCTTGACTCTGGATAAAAAAAAAGAAGACTTTCTTCAGACTTGGGGAAGAAAGGTCTTTCCTGATGGTTCACTGGAAAACATTGCTAAAGCAGATCCCCTCTAGCATTCTGACATTCTGCATGACTACAATTTTCTGGTATCTGTCAGTGAGTCAGCAAGCATTTATTCCATGCTTATTCTTTGTCTCTACTGTGCTAAGTGCTGGGGTTACAAAGAAAGGCAAAAACATGATGTCTACATGGTACAGTAGATGGAATGCTAGGCCTGGAGTCAGGAAGAATTATCTGAGTTCCACTTTGGCCTCAGACACTTCCCAGCTTTGTGATCCTGGACAAGTTATTTAACCTTATTTTCTTCAGTTCCTCATCTGTAAAATGAGCTGGAGAAGAAAATGGCAAACCATTCCAGTATCTTTGCCAAGAAAACCCCAAATGGGGTCATAAAGAGTCAGAAATGACTGAAATGACTCAACAACAACAACAACACCACTTTCAAGGAGCTTCTGTTCTAGCAGAAGAGATAACATGCAACAATTATGTATACAAGATACATACTGTGTAAGTAGAAGATGATTTCAGATGGCAATTCCTTGAAAGCAGGGATGTGTGTGTGTGTGCGTGTGTGTGTGTGTGTATGTGTTCTGTCTTTGTATAAACATCACTAATATAGCATCTTTCACATTTTTTGGGGATAGAGGGGTCCATACCTGTGATTTTCTTGGTATAGGGAATTCCTACTGAGGAAGCTTCCTTAACCAATCTATGTTAGCATCTGCCCCCAAATTTATTGTCTAAGAAATTTGCCTGGAGTATTGAGAGGTTAAGTGACTTGCTCAGGGTTGCAAGGTTAGAATGTGTTGGGGTCAAAATTTAAACAGGATCTTTTAGACTCTGAAGCCAGTTCTCTGTCCCCTACCTCTTGCTTTGCACATAGTAGGCAGGTGATAAATGTCTGCCGTACAAACAGAATGAAGATTAATTACAATGCTCAAACATAGAGTATCAACATTAACAACCTAATTGGTGAAGATTTACCTTTAGGGAATTCTGGAGACATTTTAAAGTACTTCATTTTTATGCACTAAAGAACACTTGAGTTTTATACCTATCTTCAACTACATTCAGAAGTTTTGCCTGCAAAGAACACATTCAGGAAGGAGAATATTTTGGGCTAAGAATATTAGCCAGTAGTTGGAAATATCCAATCTTTTGGTACAGACGGGGACATCCCATTTTAGGAAGCTATGGAGCACCTAGAGGATGGTAACCAAGGTGGTAAAGGTCCTTGAGAACAGACCATGTGAGAATAAGTTGAAAGAATTGGGGATTTTGGCCTGCGGAAGAGAGACTAAGAGGAACCAGGATAATATAAAATATTTATACAGGCTATCTTAATAATTATCAATGACTACATATACATGTTTTGAGGCATTGGAAAGGCAAGAGAGATTAGCCTTGTTTTGGAGCAGAATTAGGGGCAAACAGTGGAAACTTCAAAAATGCCAATTTAAACTTGATATAAGTAAGGAAAACCTTTCTGATAGAAAAGTCCCAAAGTAGAATGAGCTACCCATGTAGCTCATTCTCACTGGAGGTCTTCCAGTGAAGGCTAGATGAACACTTGCTAAGTATATTACAGAGGGCAGGTGGGTTGGAATAGGTACAGTTAGATGTTCCTTCCAACTTTACCTGCTGCCCTTAATATCCAGCCCCTCTCACTAGACCCATCACATTAAAAATGAGGATTGATGGAACTGAGAATAGAATCAAATGGCACTGTTCTCCAAGAAAGGCTTTACTTTTATGAGTCTTATTTCTTTGGTAAGGAATGTGTCTATAGTCTTTTTGTCACAATGAAATAGTTATTGAATGACAGAATTGGAAGAGCCTTCAGAGGCCATCTGGTCCAACTGGTACCTAAACAAGCATCCTGTCACATACCTGAAAAATGGTCATACTGCTTTTGCTTAAAGACCTCCAGTGATGAGGAGCACACTACCAACTGGGAAAACACAGTCTACTTTTTTTTTTAAAGGCAATTGGGGTTAAGTGACTTACCCAGGGTCACACAGCTAGGAAGTGTCAAGTGTTTGGTCTGAGGCTGGATTTGAACTCGGGTCCTCCTGACTCCAGGGCCGGTTCTCTATCCACTGCGTCACCTAGCTGCCCCCAGTCCACTTTTGATAGCTCCAATTATTCCTGTGTAGGTGACACCACAAATCTCTATTACATATAGCTTGTATTTTAAAAATTTATGTTAAATTTAATGTAACATTTTCAGCATTTCCCCACTTGTCTGTGTCACCTTCTGAACTACCTTCGAAAGCTGTCTTCTATGTATTTTTAATGCTTAATTGATTTTTTGATACCACATCATGACCACCTTTCTTCCTCCTCCTCCTACTGCTCCCCTCCCCCCCAAGAAACCTTCCCTTGTAACACATAAATACAGTGAAGCAAAATACATCACTGAAGAGTTTCTTTTTTTAAAAAATAGAAATGCTAAGTGGAACTCTTTAGTAAAGTATACTGGCTATCTTAATAATTATCAATTACTACGTATACATACATTTTATTTTTAAACATAATTACACGTAAAAACAATTTTAACAATTTAAAAAAAAATTTAAGTTCTAAATTCTATTCCTCCTCTTCCCCTTCCCTGAGATGGTAAACAATCTGATTTAGGTTATACATGTGCAATCAATATATGTGCATTTTAAAAGAATATATATTTTGAGCAAAGTTTAAAGGGATGCAAATATCCAGATACAAATTAATTATCTTGTATATACCTCAAATTTTCTATTCTATTTTTTCTGATTATCATATTTCAACATTTTTATTTTTTATTATATAACCATCTAAACTCACAAATATCTCCATATACAAAGAATGAAAAAAGAGGATGATACATATATATGCATACACACACACACACACACACATATATATATATATATATCTGTGAATCACTACTACTAACTCTTCTACTCCACTCATAAATCTCCTTATTGCTCCAAAAGATCTCTCTTGTAACACTTAAGTATAGCCAAGCAAAACAAATCTATACCTTGGCTATATCTGAAAATGGATGTCACATTCTATGTCTATTTCAACACCTCTTTGCCAGGAGATGGGAAGCAGGATTTAGCATCAGTCTTCTGGAATCATAATTAGTCATCACATTGATCATAGCTCTTAATGATACTATTTTAATACTTGTTTTATTTAAAAATGAGTAATCAGCTTTATGTGAACCTATTTTTGAAGTTCTCTGGTAGCTTTTCCTTGCTCTTGACACCCATACTTAAAAAACTTTAAGACATTTGCAACATCATCTTTATGCAATCTTTCAATACTGACTCATAGGATACAATTTAATTCAATTCAACAAGCATCAATTAAACACGAATTACTGTATGATTAAGGTACTTTGCTAGAGATTAGAAATATAAACATGAGCAAATAAGTTCCTACCTTCAGGGAGATTATAGTCTACTAAATGAAGTATAGAAGTGGGAGCATTAGTCTATTTTTATCTCTGAGTACTTCTGTTTTGGCCACCCTTGCATCATTTTATACGGAAAAAATTGCTTCCACATCCTGTAAGTGTAAGCAAAGGTTCTATCTGATCATCTTCAAAGGATTATATTTATAAGTGTTAACAGGTATTCACACTTCCACATAAGTGGGGTAAAGATGTTGAAACCCTAAATGAGAATCCTGTTCATTCATGAGAACAGCATTCCCTACCCAGCCCAGGAAGAGACTGGGCCATCAGACTTGGAGGTCTAGGTGATGGCACAAAAAAACTTCCCAGACAGTGAAAGTTTTTGAATTAATCTTCAAAGGATTTGGAAAGGAGAGGGAAGAGCAGCTAAGTGAGCAGTTTTGATTGGTTTTCCCATCCTTGGAGGTTTCTTGTGGAGTGAGTTTACGAACCAGGGACTAAGCATACTAGCTTCAGCAGCCTAGACTTAGCTAAATGGGACAGAGTTGTTGTTGAAATTGTCCTATTAAGAAGTAAACAAGGGGCAGCTAAGTGGTGCAGTGGATAGAACACCGACCCTGGAGTCAGGAGGACCTGAGTTCAAATCCAACCTCAGACACATAATACTCACTAGTTGTGTGACTCTGGGCAAGTCACTTAACCCCAATTGCCTCACAGAAAAAAGAACTAAAGAATCCTGAAGGTTCTTTACAACCCCCTTCTCCCTGTTTGCCACTAGGAGTTTTCCATATGATTTTTCTACTATCCCTTTAAGCTGTTTCTTTATCTTGATTTTGTTCCACATTAAATCAATGATTAAACATGAATACTTTGTAATATATATGATCAAATGAGATGACATATTACAATGCTGGCAAACTTTGAAATAATACATATATATATATATGTATATATATGTATATGTTGGCTATCACCACCATCATTACACGTGTCTGTATATATTGAATTCATGGGGGGTGGGACAAACGCAAGATGCTAGTGACTAGCTAGAATACATAGAAGTTAATTAGGACAGAGGCCTTTACCTTGAATGGTTAGTGAATCTCTCTAATTTAGGAGCTCCGAGATGTTTTGGTTTTATTAATAACTTTTACTATATATGAGCTTCCTCAAATAATACAGAAAAGTATGTCCCTACATTTTTGCCTCTCACCTAAAGGCATATAATTTTTTGCAGTAGCCAGGCCAGGTTTTTTTGGGAACATCTGAAATCAAAACTCCAACCTCTGACTTGAAGCAGACCCCTTATGCCATCTAACTGGCGGAGAAAGATGTCAGAGTTTAATTTCTTCCCAAATTCTTGCAGGAGGGAGTAAAACAGCAAATTTTACTCCCTAATGACACCTGGTGGTTACATAAGAGTAACTTGAGAATTGATTTAATATGCTATGGAAATAATACGTGGGAAACAGCTCAAATGGTAAAGTAGATGGCCACCTATTGGTGACTTGGAGAGTAATGGAAGGCCAGTCTGTCCAAAAGTGTTCTCCTTGTGCCTTGCCACAATGCCTGAAATTCTCAAATCAGTGTTTTAATTTCTTCCCTCTCTCCTCAGGACCCCTTCCCCAAGGAAGAGATTATCTCCAGAAGATTCCTGCTAAAATGCAAATCAGTTCCCTGGGAGCAATAGTTTTATTCATTAAAATGAATTCATTTAACAGTATACTTAGGAATTCATTTAACAAGCATTATTATAAGCAAATGATGGATTGGGGAGGATATGAGATGGTAATGAGAGAACACGGAGTGTTTGCTGACAAGGGTCTAAATACCGGCCTGTAGGCAGCTGACGCAATATGACTGTGGGGAAAGGAGTAACCAAGGAAAACATCCAATAGGGAAAAAGGTCACTGAGAGAAAAATTTTGCCTACTTGACAGTTTTGTGTACAATCAGTCTGGTATTTTAGATTCTTTGTAAACTCTTGAAATGATATACACTAGATCTTATTTGGGGGGATAGAAATAGGTATGCAATAAAATATTGTACATTCAGCAACTTGTTGATTGTTATAATTGCCAAATTTTATAATTGATGTTTCTTTGAGAAAAATGGAGAAGGCCTTAATCATAGCCTGGTATTTCTGAATTACACATCCCTGTCTCTGGATTCAGAAGTCAACAAGCATGTATTAAGCACCTACTTTGTACCTGGTTTTGCGCTAAGGGCTGAGGATACAAACAATTCCTGTTCTCAAGAATCTAACAGTGACATCTAACAGTGACAGTCTAAGAGTACATTGTATAAACAATGTACAAACAGAATGTATACAGAATAAACTGGGGATAATCACAAAAGGAAGGTAGTAGCATTAAGGGTAATCAGGAAAAGTTTCTTGTAAAAGGAAGGATTTTAGCTGGGACTTGAAGGAAGCTAGGGAGCCATGAAGTAGAAGTGAGGAGGGAGAGAATTCTAGACATGGAAGAGAAGCCAGTGAGAATGCTGTGAGTCTGGAGATGGAGAATCTTGTTTGAGGAACAGTAAGGAGCTCAGTGTCACTGGATCTCAAAGCAAAAAGTAAGAAGACTGGATAGCCAGGAGGGGACAGGTTATGAAGCATTTAAAAATCCAAACAGAAGATTTTATATTTGATCCTGGAGACAATAAGAAGCCACTGGAGTTTATTGAATAACAGAGTGACATAGACATATTTGTACTTTAGGAAGATCAATTTGACAGAATTGTGGAGGATGGACTAGAGTGGCCAGAAACTTGAGGTAGGGAGAACAAGCAGGTGATTCCAATAGTCCAAGCATAAGGTGATGAGGGCCTACACCAAGATGGTGGCAGTGTCAGAAGACAGAAGACTGAATTAAAAACAGATCTACAGAATATGGGAAGAGATCAGTAGCCTTGTTAAAAATAAAGAGATCTAATTTTATTTTTTAGTGTGAACTTAACAAATGAAAACATTTCATTATACATAAAAAGAAAAACTTGTATGAAAAGCATTGAACTGTTATATACAGTTTGTTTTTTAAAGTATACATAAATTCACATGCATATAATAACATCAGAAGCAATACTTAAAATCATGTAACAAACCCATCAGAAGGGCAACTTTCTTCCCCTCTGCCACCCTCATTCTCTCCCCTTTTGGGAAAGGACCTCAGTAAGTACTTGTGGCACATGGCATATAGCTGAACCTAGAGGGCAACTCTTTGGTCATTAACAGTTTTTTGCTGCCAAAGGTTTACTGTTCCCACAGCCCTGGACAGGCAGGACTAGGGAAATTTTTAAGAGTTTAATCTTTAAAGGAAACACTTTCATCAGGCTATCATGTAGGTATATAACAAAAGCCCTGCAAAGCAATAGGAACTTTAGCACACACAGATTAGTTCTTTGGGTTCCTTAATAACCCTATGTGCTATTTCAGCACTGGGAAATGGGGAGTTCTCCTAAATCTTGTTGGTATACATACATACATACATACATATATATACATATACATATACACACACACACACATACACACACACACACACATATATATATGTGTATATATATATGTGTATATATATATAGGGCTAATTTTGCTTTGTACCCTACCATGCATGAGAGACTTGCAGTTCAGTTTCAAAATCACAAGCACTCTGCTCCCTCTCTCTTCTAAATTGTCTCAGGGTGTGGTTAACCCACATTCTATAAGCTGAATAAGTAATCTAGATTTTCAGGGGTCAAGCCAAGGGACTACAATTTGAACAGAGAAGGTTATGTGATGTTATTATTTATGATAGCACTAGTGATGGGCTATATCCTTATGAATTTCATAGAATTACAGAATGCTAGAGTTGTAAAGGACCATAGAGATCATTTAGTTTGGGGATTCTTAACCATATGGAGTCCAAAGAGAGATTTTGGGGCCCTGAGATCTTAGATGAGAAAAAAATGCATTTTTATTTTCATTAGCCTTTAACTAAAAGATAGAATTTCCTTCAGTTATGAATTTTCAAAAAATTCAAGGTGGAGTGCATCGACTTTGCCAGATTACCAAAGGGGTCAATGACACACAAAAAAATTGTTAAAATCCCTTGATCTAATTCAACTCTCTCAATTTCCAGATGAGGGAGTTCAGGTCCAAACAAGTAAAGTGGAAATTTGGGAATTGTTATAGAAGATAAACAGGTTGAGTGGAAAATAGGTCAGTATCCATAGTCTACTCCCTTTTGTGTAGCAAATACAGTCTCAATATCCCAAAGCCATCTTTTCCCCATTCCTCATCATCTTCCACACCAGCTCTCAGTCCTTGACTAAGAAGGATACAACTATGCCAATAGCTGAGACAGAATTTTCTGAATCCATATTTATTTAGTTGGGAAAATATTTGAGAACATATTTTCATTAGTTCTCTTTGGTCTTATGGCAGACATAATAATCATTTCCAATGTTTAATTGAAGTCAAACATCTAATATTCTTTCAATGTCATACTCTGAATACACGCTTTCAAATTTGGTACTTACTTAGACTGCAGATATGTAAATTCCTCCTAATGAATAGGGTTTAGGAGGAGGAAACATAATGTCTTGATATGCATTTTTAAAAAGGAAACTGTAACAAGCTGGATACCTATTTCAAGAATAAAGCTCTCATTGATTAGAAATTTGTGAGGGTCACTGCCATCTAGTGATGAGATGTTGGAAGACATCATTGACGTTTCTGACTTAGATTCTGTGCTATTCAAGCATTTCTATTTCAGTTGCAGAATTTAGCAGATTAGACAGAAAAGTAGGTTGTGTAACATTACTAGTGGCTGGGTTGCATTTTTAAAAAATTTATTTTTAATTTATGGAATAAAATAAACATTTTCATAACTACAACAAAAATGATGATTGTACATGAAACTGCAAATTACTATGCATAACTTACTATTCTATTCAAATATACAGAAAAATTATCCTGTAAATTTCTTTTTTTCTCTCTCCCCACTCCCCCCTATGGCTACCATCAGACACACACACATATATACATAGAAATGTAAAATTATTCTATACATGCTTCTATTTATTAGTTCTATCTCTGAATGTATATGGTGTCTTTCTTATATGTCCTTTATAGTTTTTCCACCCATAACAATAGCACAATAAAAAGACAATTGCTCATGAGACTGCCAACCTACTATGCACAACTTGCTCTTCTTTTCAAATATACAATAAAATTATCATGTAAATTCCTTTTTTTATCCTTCTCCACCACCCTAGAGATGGTTACCATTAAACAAAAATAGGTATATATATGTAAAATTATCCTATACATACTTCTATTGCCCAATTCTAATTTTAAGAAGTTATTTTCTTCCTCAAGATTTTGTATCTCTTTTTGCAATTGGTTAACTTTATCTTCATAATTTTCTTGATTTGCTTTTTTTCCTTAATTTTTCCTCATTCTTTCTTATTTGACTTTTGAAATCCTTTTAATTTTCTTCCCTGAGATTTTGTATCTCTTTTTCCCGTTGCTTAACTTTCTTTTCTAATTTTTCCCTATTCTCTCTTATTTGATTTTTGAATTCCTTTTTAAGTTCTTCCAAGATTTCTTTTTTTGGGCTTGTGACTATTTGATGTAACTCTTTACAGTAACATCAGCCCAGGATCAGTCTGATCAGCACTGCTAGGCCTGACTTCCAGAAACAGCAGAGGGGGTGGTGGGAAGTGGGGGGTGTCCTTCAATCTTCCTTCACTCAGCCTCTGCTGTTCTTTAGTTGAAAGTTTGTGAGGTAAAAGTTTCTGAGGCTGTGAGGCAAAAGTTCCTGAGGTAAAATTTCTTGAGGCCTAGTCTGTTTTC
Source organism: Vombatus ursinus (assembly GCF_900497805.2). Lineage (NCBI taxonomy): Eukaryota > Metazoa > Chordata > Mammalia > Diprotodontia > Vombatidae > Vombatus > Vombatus ursinus. Next base: position 11,577,760 of record NW_020954559.1, read on the forward strand.
TTCAGGGCCAAATGTTTATTGATTAAGCGGAGTTGGCCTGGGCGTGTTTACACTTCACTCAGACCAAACCTCAGCCCCTGGAGTCTTTTTTGAGGTCCTCTCAAGATGTCCTAGGAGGACAACTGCTTTACCCCTTTATTTTTGCTGTTCTACATTCATTTTATGGTGATTTTCTGTCTGTTTGTGGAGGAAATCTGGAAACCTGGAAATTTCTGACCTACTCCGCCATTTTCTTATGCACCCAGTGGACTGCAGTTGAAACTGTGTTAAGAATAAGTGAGTCTGAGATTAGAAAGATATGCCCTGCTTTTTAGAGGAAACCATTCCAAAGACAACTAAGTGCATAAAAGCAAGAAAGCAGAGAGAGGGAAAAGTTCACATGGAATCAAAATTCAGTACATAGGATACTGTGGGTTGGGATCATAAAAAATATTTGATGTGTATTTCATGAGGGAACATGGCTTAGGGTTTCAACAACGCTGTAAATGGATACTCTGTTAGCATCACTGGTGTACGGGGTGTTCAGGGAGGACTAGCACCTCTGGTGTGAGGGCTTGCCAAGCCCTTTCCAGAGTTGTTCATTCACCTTTCACCCAAATGTTACTTGTGCCTTTAGGAAGCTGTAGCATGCCCAGTGGCCACACCCTGTTAAAACTGTCTTAGCAGATGGGCTCAACCAGTTTAAGGGTAACTGATGGGCCTCAAAACTTCTGTGAGTTAGGGGAATGTTTACCTCAAGCATGTGAAGACTTTCCCCTGCAGAATGGGTGGATGAGGACATTTTTTTTCCAATGGCCATGAAGGTAGCTGAAGTAGTCACTGTGGAATGCTCAGAGCTTAGTCAGACATTGAAGATGCCAAGGTCATCCACTGCATCCTGGGCCATTGCCAGTCATCCTGACTTTTATCTTGCCCCTGGACTTTGATGACTCTGGAAGAGTGAGCGAGGCTGATGACTTTGTGCAACTCTATCTCACTTAAAACCAATTTATGCACAGGTCAAGTGATTACCCCATGGTGTCATTGGTATGTTTCAGAAACAAAGAATGAACAACAAAGGGCATGTCTAGTATTTCTATCTTAGAGAATGACACAGTACAAGAGAAAAGACTAAACCCAGCACATGTTTTTCTGTGTCTTTGTTGATGCCCAGGCTAGGAAGTTAACAGGAAGAGTGAATAGATTCCTGCATCAGGCTTAAATAATGTAAATGACATTTACATTATATTTACATATTAATGTAAGGTTCTGTTAAAAGTCTGAGTACATATCCTGCCTCAGATACTTACTAGCCATGCAACTCTGGGCCTCAGTTTCTTCATCTATCAAAAAAGGATAATAATAACAATTACTTCATAGAGTTGTTGTGAGGATAAAATGGGTATGGCGCTTTGCAAACCTAAAAGTGCCACCATGCAGTCCCCTTTCTTTCCATACAAATAGCTACCAACCTGGTTCAGGCCCTGACAACCTCTTGCTAGGACTATTGTAATTGTCCCTTATTTGTTCTCCTGACCTTCTGTCTCTCCACTTCCCAATGTATCCTTCACTTGGCTACCAAAATGACATTCCTAAAACACATGTCTAATCATGTCACTCCCTTACTCAAGAAGGTTTAGGAGCTTTGTGTATTCCTTAGGTTGAAAGCGTGCATATTTGTGGAAGAGGATGTTACAGGTTTATGACTGAGGGGAAGAGAGACTTTATTGTTTTGTTTTTAAAAATATATTTTTTCATTAAATGCCTTTCCTTTGAGCCAATGTGTCTTTGGGTTGATTAGTAAAAACCAACATTTCTATGGCGGTTCATAAACTATTGTTTTAAAGTGAATGTAGATCCATATAGTACCTTGAACCCAAGGTAGCCTTGTCTGGGTGATTCACATGCACTTTATAGCAGTTTATTTTTGTTTTATAAAAGTTAATTTTATTGCTATATCAGGAAAGAGAATGATGACTTGGTTTATTTTTATTTGCCAAGTTAATTACAGCATATGCTTGCTGAGTCATCAGGAAGTGAACCAATGGTGTAGTGGGAAGGATACCAGACCTGGAGTCAAGAAAGCTCTGAGTTTGAGTCCTGACTGTGATACTTTGTGTCTTAGCTGTGTGGGCTGTTATTTAATCTCTAAACTTCATTTTCTTCATCTGTAAAAAATGGAATAATAATACTTATACTATTTACCAGGTAGGGTTATTGTGAAGATCAAATTAAATTCTGCAAAGAGCTTTGAAAACCTTAAAATGGTATATATAAGTGTTAGCTATTATGGCTACTTATGAATATCTTCCAAAATTGATTTCTTTTCAATACTTGCTTTTTTCCCCCTACAGATTTGCCCTGATAGTAGAAGAATACCATCAAAATATTATTATATAGTGTTCTTTATGGTCTGCTGCCTTGACGCTTTTATTTTTACTAAATAATTCTCACTAAGTCTCCAATCATTGGAGGGTACGTTTATAATTTAACCATTGAGATTTCTACAATACCTGGCTCCAGAAGGTTTTTTTCCCACATCTTTTCCTCTACAAATTATTTCCAGATTCTACTTCGGTGGCAGATCAGTTCCAACTTAAGCAATTTTATGTTCATTTATCTTCTTACAATATGCTTCTAGTGAAAGGGAAGGGCTCTCTTGTGTGTACATAAACCTGCAGAAACAGTAAGGTCAATGAAAATTGTTTTCTTTCATAACAATCTGCTCTCAATGAGCATGTTGTTTCTGGAGATCTATGTGACAGTTTGAGAACTGATATAGAGTATCTTTGTTGCTCTAATAGGATCTTCTAGGTGATTAGACAAGGATTTCTTTCAGATAAAATATTTTCCCCTTATTTTTCTATATCTGTAATCTATTTCATGGCCCTTTGTAACTATTTATCAGAACTTTTGTAATGATATACCATTTAAAACAATATTTATGTAACATTTGAAAAGTTTGTGTACTCCCCCAAATTATATTTTATTTACTTTACACATTTTTTTGTATGCACCTATATGTACATGTTCTTTCTCCCACTAGAATGTAAAGTCGTTAAGGACAGCAATTGTTTGGATTTCGTCCTTGTTTTTCCAGCATCTAACATAGTGCTTGACACATAGTAGATGCTTAATAAATGGTTGTTGGTCTATTATTTATCATTAACTCCTTTTAAATGATAGTTTTGTGCTTTAACATTTAGTTTAAACATGTAGGATTTTCACACAGAGCCTAACATGTAGAGTTTTAACAGAACCTTATAATAGTATGCAAATCCCTTTTTAAAAAATCCATTTAATAAAAGTAAATTCTGAAGAGTATTTTAATTATCTGAAAAAAAGTTTTTTCTCTCTTTTCCCTAAGAAGTAGTTGACACACAAGGAGAAACTAACTGGCTATGTATTTTTCCAAATATCATTCAGATCTAAAATTCTTGTTCAGTCATGTCTGGCACTGTGTAGGACCCCATTTGGGGTTTACTTGGCAAAGATACTGGAGTGATTTGCCATTTCCTTCTCCAGCTCATTTTTACAGATGAGAAATTGAGGCAAACAGGGTTAAGGCCCAGAGCCATAGAGCTAGTAAGTGTCGGAAACCAGATTTGAACTTTGATCTTCCTGATTCAGAGCTCTATTCACTTCACCATCTAGCTGCCCCCAAATTAAAATACCTATATGTTATGTGGATTTTTTTAGACTATATATTCAGGGATGCATGAGCCTGACCACAATCATGAAGTAGGCTCTGTGCTATGATGTTAATGATAGATTGAGAAGGATATGGGTCTCTGTGCCATAAAGTATAGGAGGTGGTTTATACACATAACTCTTAGAAACTTGTGGAAGCTTTATTATAGCTATCAGCAAGTTCCTTAGGGAAGTCTAATTGGTTTTTTTTTCCAAAAGAAAATCAAGTTTATCAGAACCAAAAAAGGGAAATTTGATTAATTTACTAAAATTCACTGATCTTCAGAGTAAGGAGGCAGTGTGAGGTAGTAGAAAAGTCCAACGACCTGGATTTAATTTCTTTGGCTGATACTAGCCTTCTTAAATGCCAGGATACTTTATTTTTGTTGGGGAAGCAGCATAAAGTAGGGGAAAGAGTACTACATTTGGAGCCAGAGGACCTTATTTCAAATCCCACTTTTGATATAAGCTCTGTGATCCTAGGCAAGACATTTGATGCCTCTGAACCTCAGTTTCCCCATTTGTAAAATGGTGACAATAATGAGTAACACCTGCTATATGCTGCTGTGAGGCTCCAAGGTAATGAATATATCACACTTTGTAAATTTGAAAGCATAATATAAAGCTTCTATTACTATTTATTTATTTATTTATTATCATTACTTTTGATTATAGAAAGTCCCCGATTTTATTTGAGAAGGATGGGGGGAGGTGGTCATTTTGTTTTTTTTTCTTGGTTTAGGATTTTAGTGCCTGTAGCTTCCTAGAGTTTGTATCAGAGAATAATATAGTCCATGGAGGTGATAATACTAACCGTAAGTGGTCAGTTATAAAACTCGTAAAAAGTATTACTTTGGCATTTCCTAAGTAATAGTCATTTACTCTTTAAAATAGAAATTTACTTTTCCAAAGGTGATCATGCCTTGCACTCATATTAGCATATTTCTCCCAAAGATCTTAAAGAATTAATTTTAGCATCTCAATTACTTTACAAAATACAGAAGAGGTGGAAAGGTTATGTTCTACATTTTAGAGAAGGGGAATTAAGATTCAGCAAGGCCAGCCTCTGCCCAAGGATACATTGGAAGTGAGAAACAGAGACAAAAACAGGCTTCAAAAGTCTTCCGTGCCTCTGTAAGCTGAATTCTCTTCTATGTCTCACTGCTACAGGAGGGACCTAGTACCTGGGTCATTTCTATGAGCAGTCACTTAGAATGCACTTATTGTCTGTCTCTCATGGATTGTACAATGAGGGTATATTGGAGCCAGTTAGAACCAGTTTTTGAGAGCCAATTGTTAAAGTTTCTTTGAAGGTTTTTATATCAAAAAAGTCAATAAATGTTATAGGGTCAGGACTTGATTTATTGTTTTGGTGAACTTCTAGATTTAAGAAAGTGATGGAGAAAATGTTAATAAAAGTGCACATTAAACAAGTTAAACTTAAAGATGTGTTGTTCATCTGTTTCCCCCCAGAGAGCCAGTTGTTAAGACATCTACCATCATACTCCTGCATTTCACTTTTTGAGAAAATGATGCTTTTAAACATTTAGAAGGTACCTACTAGGTGCCAAGGAACCAGGTTAGGCACTGAGATAAGAGGACATAAACTAAACAATCCCTGTCCTTAAGGAAATGGGGTAACCAGGCGGCACTGTGGCTAGAATTCTGGGCCTGGAGTCGAAAAGACTTGACTTCAAATCCAGCCTTAGATGCTTACTACCTGTATGACCCTGGGCAAATCACTTAACTTCTATCTGCCTCAGTTTCTTCATCTGTAAAATGGGGATAATAATAGCACCTACCTCCCAGGGTTATTGTGAGGATTAAATGAGATAATATTTACTAAGTGTTTAGCATAGGGCCTGGCACATAGTAAACATTATATAAATGTTAGCTATTATTATTATTATCATCATCATCATCACTGTCATAATATCATCATTATTTGTTTGAGGGAAACAACACACACATATGTCTAGGTATGCATATATAACATGAATACAAAATAATTTTTTTCATTCTGAAATTATTTCCATTTTCTTCTGTATGTATCTTGTTTGAGCATAATTGTTTGCATGCTATCTTCCCCATTAGATTGTGAATTTTTTGATAGCAGAGACAGATCTATCTATCTATCTCTCCATCCATCCATCATCCATCCATCCATCTATCTACCTATCTATCTATCTATCTATCTATCTATCTATCTATCTATCTATCTATCTATCTTTGCCTTCCTTTGTCTCCTGAGAACTTAGCACAGTCCCATAGTTAGTACTTAATAAGTACTTATTGACATGACTTGGGGATGGAGGTGGTGATGGAGATGGACTGGAAAAGCTTTATGTAAATGGTAGAGCTTAAGCTGACGTTTGAAAGAAATGACGTATTCTGAGAGGAGTCGTGAAGAGTGTATTCCAGGCATGGGAGGACAACTTGTGCAAAATCACTGAAAAGGGAGATAGAATGAAGTAAGTAAAGGACAGGAAGAAAGTCAGTTTGGTGAAATCGTAGAGTACACGATGAGACTATGACATATAATGAAGCTGGAAAGGTAGGTTGTAGCCAGGTCACAAAAGGTTAGAAATACCAAGTAGAGCATTTGTGTTTGATCCTAGACAGAATCTGGAGCCACTGGCCTCCATTCAACAGTAGTGCAATGTGGTCAGTTCTTGTGCTTTAGGATAGGGCACGGATAAAGCAGGGAGGGAGATCAGCCTGGCCTGAAGTGATGAAGAAGGAATGAAAGAAGGAAGAAAACAAGCACTTCTTCAATACCTACTATGTGCCAGGCACTGTGCGAAACACTTCACAAATTTTATCTCATTTTATCCTCACAACAACCCTGGGAGGTAGGTGCTATTTTATCACCATTTTACAGCTGAGGCAATCGAGGCAAACAGTGGTCTCACAGCTAGTAAGTGTCTGACTCTGGATTTGAATTCTGGTCTTCCTGACTCCAGGCCCAGAATTCTATCCACTGTACCACCTACCTACCCCTTAACTAGTGTGGAAAAGGAATAGAAAGAAGGGAACAGGTTTGAGAGATATTCAATACGTCTCTTAAGCCCTATGATAAGTTTGTCTCATCACAACATCTAGACTTATTTTAGACTCCTTAGCCCAGACATTGTTACCCTACATTATAGACAGAGTTGATGAAGCCCAACTTTACTCTTTTCATTCCACTCTCTTTACTGTAACTGTTGAATGACATTTATTTATGTTACGCTTGTAATTTCTTCTTTTGTCACTGATTTTGATACATTGGTTGTGTCTGTTTTAGTCAAACCCTTATATAAATGCTTTTGTGGTTCAATCTGTGGAACTAGGTCTACCTTGTTGGAATGACTGAAAATGGACCTGAGCTTGCCTGGGGCTTGAGCATTGTTATCACCCCCGAAAGAAGTTGAAAGGATGACTATGGAGAGATAAAGTCTTCTCTGCCTCTTTGCTTCTCTCATCCTATGGAATAATCTATACAGTTTTGGATCCAACTGGGACTTGCCTAGTAACAAGATGGTTATATCACTGACTAGCAGCAGGAGGAGTCTTGGCTGACATCTGCCAGTGATAGGTAGTGTTATATTGTGGAAAGAACAATGGCTCTAGGGTCCTGGGTTCAAATTCCCACATTGATACTTTGTGTTATGATCTTAGGCAAGTTGTTTCTTCATCTGCAAAATAAGGGAATAGGATTAGATGTCTTTTAAGATCCCTTCCAGTTGAAGATCTCTGGTCCTATGATCTCTCTTAAACTAGAAGCTTAGGAATTCTAAGATACTTTGGTACATTGTACAGTGCATTGGTACTGGCAACAGAAGAGATGATTTACAGTAATCAACATCTCCTAAATTCCATGAAATGTCTTGATACTGACAAAAATCTCAATATTTTTGCTTGTTGGGCCATTAACGGATGGGGAACTACACTTAAGAATTAGTGGGATTTTCTTAGTAATCATGCTTTTTTTTGTCTTTGTCTGTTTGTGGAAAAGCATTTATGTGAGCAAGATAAACCAGATGTGTCCATCTCAATTGTGCTTTGTCCCGGGTCCTTTCCCTTTTCACAGCTTAATGTGATTTGGTATGAGTAGACCCAGTGTTTGCTGTTCAATAGATTGTCTTCACTGTGTAAGGCACTTAATCATTTAATTAAGCAATGAGACACTGGTCCATGAAAGTGCCTAGAGGACTGAAGAAGGTTAAAGACTGAAGGCTGAATGACTCACATCACCCAAGAAGTACATTAATGCTTTACTAATAAGCACTCTGTAGTGTCTGCTATTATTCTATAGATTTTTTTCCATTCTGAGAATCTTTTAAAAATTTTTAACCATGCATTTGAGTGCTATTGATGATCACTTCTCTATTAAAAATGCTTCCAATGAAGAAACAAGAAAAGTACTTGAGTTTGGCTCAAGGCTGAAAAGGACTGAACTCTCACCCATTCCATTTAGGGCATCTCTCTGCTTTCTCCTGGCCAAGGCCATACAATTGGGTGAATGGCAGCTTCTAGCTGAAGCTGCTTCTGGTAGCTCATGAGTGGGCCAGCCAATATAACTAAGCATATATTATGCACATGGACAAGCTAATGAATGGTTCTTCGTCTTTTCAAATACATTCAATATGGTTTTATAGCTATAGGCAGTTATGGCACTCTGGAAAGAGCATTGGCTCTGGATTCAAACCTCACGTTTGGCACCTCTGGCATCATTTTGTCCAAGTTATTTAACCTCTCTGAATTTCCTGAACTATAAAGGAAAGAGGTTTGGCATTGATTGCCCCTGAGGCTCCTTCTCCCTTTATGATTCCACTTTCTTTGTCCATCCCACACCATATCCCTGTCTGACTACTCTCAGTTTCAGGATAGCTATTTTTTAGGGGATAATGGTTATTTAATTAATGACTCAAGCACCCTTCCAATGTATTAGTTGTTCTACTGATAGACCATTCCAGATATATAAATCCAAATGCAGAACCATTTAAGATACGGAACAGTATTAATAGTAAAAAAAGAGAACCCAGTAGTAAAATAGTTTTTATAGCCATACACAAAGGGATGGAATCTTCTGTACCTCCAGAGGAGCTGTGATCTAGTTCTCCTTTAGCCTTTCTGATTTCTCAGCATAATATGAGTACACAGTCCCATTGAAACATCATAGTCCTAGTGTTGGATTCTTTGGAGTATGGTGGCCCCTGTCTGTTTAGAGAATCTTTCCTTAAATTCCCTTGGTGGCAGGCTAGAAAATGACTGAAAGCCTTTACTTTGGCTCTGGAGTCATCATGGTCCAGACTTCAAGGGCACCACGGCCATGTGCTCCTTGGGATCATTTTCTCTCTCTCCACCTCATTCACAGATGTTTCTTGACTCTCTTGTCTATGGTGGTGCTCACTCTTGTGCATATCTTTCTCTCATGTGGCCAGCATCTAGTTTTTTTTTTTAAATCTCCCTCCTTGTAGTTCATTTTCAACCAGAATCCTTGACAATGATAGCACCATACCGTAGGCTCAAGCACAGACAAAGTCTTGTTGAAGATAAAATCCAGAGCAAGTTTGCCAATGAACAATTTTTTCATCCCTAAACATTGTGAGAAATGAAGTTCTGTGGACATGCCCTTTGCAGTTTTAAACTTTTTTTGGTAACCCTTAAAAAGTAACACACGAAGTCCAACTTTGTGAAAATATAGTTCTGCCAAAAAGTGATCAGATTATATCTAAGCAAAATAACTCCACAGGGAATGAATTTGGGTCCAAAAGACCCGAATCTTGATTCCCTGACTTATTAGTACTCTTCCTTGCCGTGACCCTACTCTCCAACTATATATATCCCACAGGAAACTGGGACTTGATCCCAGGCTCTTCAGGCTCTGAAAGGTGAGATTTTTTGCCTAATTTTGTGGAGATTCACATTTTTGCACCAATTCTTGCAGTCTCCTTTACCAAGTCCCCTTTGTGTGCTTTTGTGCCCCATGAGAATGTAAGCTCTTGGCTATTAGAATGTAAGGCTATCTTGTTTGCTTGTATTTTTATCCCTGCCACTTAGCACATTGTTGTTCAGTTGTTTCAATTGTGTCTGATTTTGTGACCTGATTTGGGGTTTTCTTGGCAAAGATATTGGAGTGGTTTGCCATTTCCTTGTCCGGCTCATTTTACAAATGAGGAAACTGAGGCAAACAGGATTAAGTGATTTGCCCATGGTCTTACAGCTAGTAAATGTCTGAGGCCAGATTTGACCTCATAAAGATGAGTCTTTCTGATTCCAAGTCAGTACTCTATCTACTGCTCCACCTAGCTGCCCCTGCACATTGTCTGGTACATAATAGGCATTAATAAAAATGGTCTATTTATAGCTCTAACTATAAATGTATCAATGGATAAATATATATAATATATAAAAATATACAATATATTTCTATATAATATATTTATATATGTGTGTATATATATATATATATATATTTCTAGCTCTGTCATCTGGGGCAATTCACTTAACCTCTCTGAAACTATTTGCTCTTCAGTAAAATGAGGATAAAACTTTCACTACTTCACGCAATTGTAATGATCAATGCAAGGTTATAGAGCTCATTATTATTCCCTCCACTCTCCTCCTCACTTCCCTATTTCTGTTGAGACTATCACCGTAATTTTAGTCATCTAGACTTATAACCTCAGTCATCCTCAATTCGATTTTTAATTCATACATCCTCTCCCCATCTCCAATCTGTTGTCAAGATTTTGTTTCTATAATATCACTCCCTCCACTCATTCTGTAGTCCCCCTAGTTCAGACCTTTATCCTTTGGGATAAAATACCATAGTTTCCATTTGCTATTTAAAGCCCTTTACAATTTGACTCCAACTTCCAGAGTGATTTCACATTACTCCTACTTAATACACCATGTTCTAGCCAACTGGTCCGGCTAATCTTCATACCTGACATATTTAACTCATACCACTCTGCCTTTTTCACAAAGGCTCTCCTCAGTGCCTGGAATGATCTCCCTTCTCTTTTTGGAACCACTAACTTCCTTCAAGGGTCGGGTCAAATACTACCTCTTATAAGAGATTTTTTCCCTGATTTCCTCAGTTATTAACAACTGTAACTGTACCCCTCAATTTTTTTATGTACTTACATGTGTACATGTTGTTTCTCTCAGTTGAATGTAAGCTCCTGAGATTAGGGACTATTTTCTTTTTGTCTCTGTAACCCCAGTACTTAGTACAGTGTCTGGCTAGGTATTTTCTTAATATGTGCTTGTTGAGCTGAATTGAATCGAGTATGAAAGTATATGAAAAGTGATTTTAGAAATGTAAAGTGCTACATAAATGTGAGGTATTATTTTTATTATTATCATTCTTATTTATGGCAAATTTATATTGGGCACCACCAATCAGTCAGTAAGCATTTAGTAAGCCTGCACTATGTCCCAGGTACTGTCCCAAGCACTGAACATACAAAGGAAGGCAAAAACAAACAAACAAACAAACAAAAACCCATTGTTCTTCTCTCAAGGAGCTCATTTTCTGATGGGGAATACAACACAACATGCAAATAATTAGGTTAGTACAGGATATGTTCAGAGTAGATGAGAGGTAATCTCAGAGGGAAGGAACTAGCAGTGGGATGGGGTCAGGAAAGGCCTGAAGAAGGTGAGATTTAATCTGAGTCTTGAAGGAAGCCAAAAAAGCTAAAAGGTAAAAGAGAGGGAGATGAGAGATTGCTAGGCACAAGGGAGAGCCACTGCAAAGGCATGCACATCGGAGACATAATGTGTGTGAGGAACATCAAGGAAACCAGAGTAACTAGGTCATAGAATGTGTGGAGGGGAGTAAAAAATAAGAAAATTGGAAAGGTAGGAAGAAGCCACATTATTGTTGTTATTTGTTGTTGGGACAGTTGAGTGGTGCAGTAGGTAGGGTGCTAGGCCTGGAGTCAGGAAGACTCATCTTCATGAGTTCAAATCTAGCCTGAGACACTTACTAGCTGTGTGACCCTGGGCAAGTCACTTAACCCTGTTTGTCTCAGCTTCCTCATCTGTAAAATGAGCTGGGAGAAGGAAATGGCAAACCACTCCAGTATCTTTGCCAAGAATGAGATCACAAAGAGTCAGACACAACAGAAGATGACTGAACAACAACAACAACAAAGGAAGAAGCCACATTATAGGAGACTTTATATGCCAAAGAGAGGATTTCGTATTTTATCTTGGAGGTAATAGCCCCATTGGAATTGTGTGTGTGTGTGTGTGTGTGTGTGTGTGTGTGTGTGTGTGTGTGT